>NW_025830045.1:0-75235 GCF_002878395.1 Capsicum annuum | reverse complement strand
CCCCTACTCCTCCTCCTTCTTCCTCTTCACATTAAAGCATCCCTTTTTCTCTTTCTTTCACCATTATTGCAAGCTTTTTCAATGAGTTTTTTTTTCTTCATCAAATGCAAAACTAATTTGAATTAACTTGAGCAAATCCAACAATGAACTAAATATAATTACATGATCACAAAAATACATCAATACACAAAATCTCAAATCCAAATTCTTTCATATTAACCAAAACCTAAAATCCCAAAATTCTCAAATTTTTATTTTTTTACTCAAAAATGTCTACAGAAATGGCATAAACAGTCTGAAATTCAGAAATGGCATAGATGGTATTCGCATAATATGAAATTCTTGGTCAAGAATCAAACTTGTTCATCAATCTTGAATGCTTTTTGATTGTCGAAAAATGAAATTTTGAATTAATTAGGACTTGATAGGAAGAGGATATTACGAAGAAATGGGGTGGGGTATGAAGAAGATGAAGAAATTGAGTGTTGGGGGTGAGGGTGCAGTAGGGGAGTGATGAAGAAGATGACAATGTCAATGATGAAGAAGACATGCCCTTTCTTGATTTTCTCTTTTTCTTTTAATGTTTTTATATATATATAACAACAACAACAACAACAACAACAACAACAATAAAGTGGGCCTTTTATAAAAAAAAAATAACTTACTCGGTTTTTTTTTTTTGGACCACGTCAGCTGTAGGGGTGAATTTAATACACTTTAAAGATGTTAAGGGAGGCAAATAAACAGAAGATAAGTTTAAGTGTTAAAGTGAGTTTGGAGGACAAGTTCAGAGGAAAAGATGTATTTACTCTATTAAGTAATATCGAATCATCCGTAAATGAATAGTGACAATTACTTATTCTCTATGATCTTTAATTGTCTGAACAGTATATCTATTTGATAGTTGGCCATTTACCTGAATTATTTCTATTTTTGGTTAAGTTTGTTTCTTTTAGCAGATAAGATGCACCAACCAATGTACTAGAAGCTTTCATAAGAATGATTAATTAAAAGTTGACCAAGTATCGTGATTAATTAAAAGTTGACAAAGTATCGAGTTAAATGACAGCTGCTTCGAACCAAAGATGAGTAATAAACTTTTTTGGTCAATGAAAAGCGACTCTTGATGTGATTAGTTTAGTTTAATCTGGCACAAAATTTAAAGAAAAGAATATTTTTTAAATTTGTGATTTAAAATAAATCTTAGATGTTTGTGTCACTATAATTTTTTTTATTAATGGTGAAATAATATTTAAAAATTAAATAATTACTAAATATAAAACATGTCATTTTATAAAAAATAAAAAATCAACTAAAAAAAGTGAGTTATATAAATTGAGACAAAAAATTAAATAAATATCTATTTGAATGATTAAGATAGCGGCCCTCTATTGTACCCTAAATGAATTGGTGACTATTTTATGAAGGCTTTTTGTTTTTTGTTATGCTAAAGAGTTGTAAGAAAAAAGAATATACTGTCTTACTATATTTGGAAATATATTTTTCTATTATAGCAACTATTATTATAGATTGCAATGCTTTTAATGGACGAAAAAAAAATCATTCAATCACTAGTAAAGCCTGCCTCCCCATAAAATTGAGATAATCTATTTCAATACGTTGCTATTAAAAATTTACAACACAGATTATTCAAAAAGGAAGCTGAAATCAAATACATTAACTCTAACTAAATCTGTGGTAGAAATTTATGTCTCAAAAGTGATAGTGGTAGTAAAAAATAAATTGTTGGCTATTTCGGTAGAGGCAGTTCAAGTACTAGATATTCCCGTGTGCCTCCGGTACCAATTAGTCAACCATTTGAGAATGAAATAGGTGTAGGTGCTCACGATATGAATTTTTTAGAAGCTCGAAAAATTACGGTATACAAGAAGAAAATGAAGTAGACGCGGTTGATTTAAATGTAGATGATATGATGATGATATTGGTGATACGCCCGAAGTCGGTAATGCTAATGTTAGATTTGAATCAGTTAATCTTCCTTTTCATCCTCCCCGCCCCTGTAACAAAAATAGAAGGAGAAACTAAGGTGCAATGTAATATTTGTGAATCGGTATATGAGTATAAGATCGGAGGTAATGAAGGGAGTACGGGTGCGTTGATGAGACATTTACAACAAAGACACTCAACATAATTAGCTACAGCACAAGGTAGTGGGACAGTTAGGGGGACAACTCAGACTAGACTAAACCCAACAATCGGTCAATTAGTTAAAATTTATAATAAAATGAAGGACCGAAAAGAATTAGTCAAAATGATAGATGTGGGTTGTTTGCCTTTCTCATTTGCTTCTTCTGATGCTTTTATTCATTATATTCAAGCAATTTATAATCCTATGTCTACAGGTATTTCTAGAAGTACTTGTCGTTCCGATATTTTTAGACTGCATGCACAATATGTTTATTATTTATCTCCATTATTAAAAAATATTTCATATAGAGTTGCTCTAATTTTTTATCTTGGTCGTGCTGTTAATAGAAATGATTATTTAACAATTACTAGTTATTGGATAGATTATAATTTTGTTATTCAAAAATGCATTTTAGCATTTTTATTTGATGAAGATAGTAGACGCACAAAAATATTATTTCTGAATCTATTTCTAAAATTGTAAAATATTATGGTATTGAAAGAAAAGTATTATGCATATTCTTTGATAATGTATCTAACAACAAGGTTGCTATTGAGATGTTAAAAGTTGAACTTTCTCCGCCGTTATCCGAAATAACTCATGTTAAGTGTGCTTGTCATATATATAATTTAATCGTAAGAGATGACCTTGAATTTCTTGAGCTTTAAATTGAAAAGATTAGGCTTGTTGTTGGCTTTATTCAAGAAAATCATTGAAAAATTAGAATTAAGAATTTAAAAGTAAATGTGAACAAAATGGACTTTCACTGATATTAATGCCTGAAGAGTGTGATACTAGATGGAATGCTACTTATACTTATTTATGAACTTGTCTTATTTATAAAATTTCTATTACAATGACTTTTGATCAATTTGTTGATTGTTTTTCCGAGTGTATGTTAAATGATTCTAATTGGGCTGCGATAACTGATCTTGTTAAATTTTTGGAAACATTTTATATAGCTACGACTGAATTTTTTGGTGCTTATTATCCTACTGTTTGTAATATTTGAGCTTATTTAACAAACATTCTTGTTTGCTTAACGAATATAAGAATAAAGAAAGTTACAAAGAAGCCATTGATGCAATGATATCTAAATTTTAAAAGCATTTTTATCCATTCTCCTAATTTACTTGATTGGTGCTATAATAAATTCATGTATGAAATATAGTACTATGTCCGAATTTACTTGTATTATTTATAGAGCTTTAGATATACAGCCTAAATAAGAACCTGCTTTGTTTACGACTATAAATGATGCAAACAATTACATAAACGCATTATATAAACATTATGCGGATTTACTTGATGATGATGTACCGACACATATCACTCCAACTCTTTCCCCCAAGCATCCGAGGAGCCATCATCTTCTAAAAGACAAACACATAGTAGTTATCCTGATTACTTTTTTGATTTAAATTTTGAGATGGGAGAAAATTTTAAGTTTTATGTTAGACAACTGATAGAGGATCGTTGAACAAGGATAAACACACTAAATTGGTGAAAGGATAATGAAAGACAAAATTCTGTACATTCAAAATTAGCTAGAGATATATTGAATGTTTCAATGTCAACCGTTGCATCAAAGAACGCTTTTAGTCAGAGACGACAATAGCTTGGAGACAACCGACACTCATTGAGAGGCAATGCTATGAATGTTCTACTTTGCCTTAGAGACTAGATTAGAGCAAAATGAAGAAATCAGGGAATGAAGATAGAGTCGACAGAGGAACAAAATCTTGAAAAAATTATTACTTCAAAGGAGAACTCAACACAATCAAGTCCAATGCATGTCTTTGGCCCCATTGATTTTGATTTTCCCCAGGAAGTTTCTGTTAATAATAACATGAGTGAGTTTGAAAAAATGATGCAAAATTTATAGAATTATCAATCTTGTAATTTATAAGTTTTGGATCATTTTGCAATCAATAAAATACAAAATTCATCCACTCCTTACAGATTTTTTTTCATTTAAATTGAATATCTAATTTGAATTAAATACTTTTAATATATTACTATCAAACTTTACATAAAATCATAAACATAACCAACATATATACATATAATGAAAAATAAAATTAATGTTAGAAAATATTACCTAAACTATTAGTATTGACATATAAAAATATGATACATGTTTATATTTTGAGTAATGTATGTTAATATTTGAATATTATGTTCAAGTATTATTATATTAAGTAGTATACATTATATGTATATATGTGTGTATATTTTCTAAAGTACTATAACATGTAATGTATATATGTTGTGTATATGTTTTCTTAAGTAGTGTAACATGTAATGTATATATATATAGAGAGAGAGATATGTTTATATATACTACTATATATATTGTATGTATATTATTTCAAGTAGTACTTTAAGAGATTGTACATATATATTGAATGTATACTTGTGTATATATTTTCTATAGTAGTATATATGAAATATATATATACACACACACACACACACATATATACATACAATCTATACTACTTAATGTAATAATACTTGAGTATATATTATAGTACTTTAGAAAAATACATACAAATATACATACAATAACTTGAAATACTTCTAGAAACAATATATATTCAATATATACTACAACTTGAAAACATATATACATTATAATTATACTACATCAGAAAACATTTATACAAATATACATACAATATACACTAGTTGAAATACTACTTGAAACAATTTTTATTCAACATATACTAGTTAAAATACTACTTGAAACAATATACATTACTTATTGTACTACTTTAGATAATATACACACACATATACATACAATATATATTTATATACTATTTGAAATACAACTTGAAATAATATACATACAACATGTATACGTACAATAAATACTAATTGAAACAATATACATACAACATATATACATTACATATTATACTACTTTAGAAAACATATGCACATGTATACACTCAATATATACTACTTTAGAAAACATATGCACATGTATAAACTCAATATCTAGCCTTTTAAAGCTTTACTACCTAAGGTTGACGACTTTAGTTGACGGCTCGTCAATCTTTGGCAGACATACGCCTTAAGGTAAAATGAGTATAACTTTCTACTCCGCTAGCAGATTAAGGTAAAATTAGATGCGTTGGAAATAAAACTCAAACGACTTTCATTTGGTGGGTCTTGAGCTCCAAAACTCTATAAATTCTAGAAGTTGACCCTTGTAGTATCGAATACTAAAACTCAATCAATAATAAATGCTGTCAACTCAACTTTGCTCTATATGTTCCCTATGACCATAATTTGCATCAAAATCACTTTACACACTATGTAAATGATCAAGGCACTTATATATAGTTAAAATAATTATTTTTGGACCTATTAACATATGAAAAATGGTTAGAAGCTTAGCTAGGAGTTTGTGGAGTGTTACAATATCTCCCCCTTGGAATCATTCATCATCGAATGTATTATGATATTGGGATGAAAAGAATGTAGATACTAGCATGAAACTAAATTTATATAATTGATCATGTTTCATATATACATATGGAACATGAACACATACATAGAAATTATATGGAATAATGTAGAAATGAAATCAGAAATGGAATAATGAGGAAAATCTATTACTCTTGTTGAATCATTATTAGGAGTGAACAAATAGGGTACTTGACCATCATGCTTGTAAATGAAGGATTTAGCTAGGCTAAAAAGATCAAACCACTAACATAAAACTGATTTTTGAGCTGACTTAATTGACTATAAGAAACTGATTCATACTGAGAGTTTTGAAATCTACTGAAACATTCTTGACACGACCGTACATATAAAAATGCAAAGAGAGAGATAATGCAATAAAATATCCCTGAGTTACTAAGAAATGAATATAATTTTCCTCAGACACTTCTTATCAATTCTAACAACAATCAAGGGAAAGAATTTTAGGCATGATCTGAATTTAGAATTTGAATAAGGATTTGCAACATAGTCTAACTAGTCAAATCCATTGATATAGGTTCATATGGTAGAAACGTATAGACTTAAACATGAGACATCCTCTGCTAAAACTAATTAAACTATATATCATGGAATATATCCATATAGAGCAGAAGAAAGAGTAGGATTACTATACCCTAGGCGATACGATAATTAATTTTCAAGCTTATCCACACTTCTTAAACACTCTTCTTTACTATACTTTTCCTCTTAAATACTACACTTCACTTGATGCAACTTATAATCCTCACATGGGTATATGTGACTTCCCCAACCAAAGTCTGAGTTGAATGGGATACTCTCACCATGTTGAAGCCTAACTTGGAGTCACAAGGTACTACACAAGACACAATAATACTAGTCTAAACTACGAAATTCAATATCCTATGTGTTTTCAGAGCCCTTGTCTTAATAATAATACTCCTTACCACTTCAACTCTAGCTCTAAGCTCTAGTCAATAATTCACTAGTGCATAATGCATTCATCCACTTGTATAATAACATGACATTCAAGTATATCATTATAACCACTTATGAAATTCTAGGCAACCAACCCATATAGGATTTTTTCCATATTCTCTAATACCTATATCAATAACAATTTCATGAATTATCTCAAAAAAGACATACCAAAAATTCTCAACTAACTATTACATATACCGGAGCTTTGCTTCGATCTTTCTCCACATTTATAACCTTAGTTAAAAAAAAGCATAAAACAATTTTTCCTAATAAGGAACATCTACTATTCTCACCTAAACCATTGCTCATTCATTTTATCACTACTATCTAAACATAAGGAAAGGTCACTGAAGGGCTAGAACATGAGGACCTAGAGCATGAAAGAATACTATACATAACTTTGACACTTAACTGAGGACTGAGGAATAGAGTATCATAGGCATGGGTTCGTTAAAAAGATCTAAAATGAGGACATACATGACATAATGTGAATTTCAGTAGTTATTATGGTCATTTGGTTTGAAGACAAATCATCATGGGATTAGTTACGGTGGGACTATTTGTCCTAGAATTAGTTATCCTGATATTATTTTTAAGTGGTTTTTTGATTTGTGATACTAAAAATAACATGCATTGCATCCTTTCTAAGAATATATTGTTGTTGACAAAGATGTCTTTCTCCTTATATATGTTAAGAGTGATAATCAAAGAAATTCAAGGGTAATTTTATCATTTTATGAATTTATCCAAGATAAATTATCCTAGAATTATCATACCACCTAAAGGATAGGATAACTTATGTCGGTACTATTTATTAATCTGGGGATAAGCCATCCCGAACTTGACAACCAAACAAGACACCAAAATTTTTATCCTTGGACTATTTTTTTATCCTGAGATATTTGTTTTAATTCGCTACACGAAATGACCCCTAAGGGTGTATCATGATTTCAGGAAATTGAGTATACTATGAAACATGGTTTCATATTTATCATAAGTTACTTAACATAGGACTGGAATTCATAGATTCATAGGGGATGACTAGGATTACAGAGTGAAGCTAATACTTCTTTTACAAGGATCTAAGAATGAACATGAATATTCATGAAGTTTATAAGAATTAGTTGCGAGCGTGGTTGATATTACGTGGATTTATGCACCTAAGTGTCATAATCTATGCTCGTTTAGCCTTATTTTGAGGACTTCTTGTGAGATTAATGAGGGTATATTTATATAATTGAGCATATATATGTTAAAATAATTGCTTATAATGTTTGAGGTGTGTTTAAAAAAAGTTTAGAATTAATTTGGTCACTTAGAGTTTAGACGAGAAACTAGTGTTACTAGCTTGAGCAATGTGTTGTTCTAGTTTATCTCGATGAATTGTAGTGCGTGTAATGAGTTATTAAGGGAATAATTATGTAATAAGTGTTTAATAACATGTTTTTATTGATTAAGGTTCAATTTAAATAATTTAAGAGTCAGAAAGATCAAATAGAGCTGAGACAACGAAACTAGTTGCGCTAGCTTGAGCTATGCTTGGTTCTACTCTACCTATCTGAACTCTATTATGTTGTATGAACTAATGATTATTGTTTTAATGTTATAGGATACCATTTATGATGTTAATATAAATTTTGGGAATATAAAAAATATGAAAGTAAAGTGAAATTACATCCAAGAAGTGAGGAATGCAAAGGCAAAAGGAAGGAGCAATCAATGACGAAATTGGATGTTGCTGAGCACATGTACATGTCACGCCATTAGACCTCAAAGATAAGGGTATGAAATGCCATTAAACACAAAATAAATGTGCGAAAAATAGCATTCATCCACTTTAAGTGTGTGCCATGCCCTAAATCCAAAGCAACACCAGCGTGGCACGCCCAAGGCACCAAAATAGACAGCTCTTGTCATATTATAAATAGGACACTGAGAGTTGTTGTAAGCAGCTTGAAATACTTTTTTGTCTTGAAATACACTTTAGTAGACTTTAATTAGGGTTCTTAATATTTCCTTTAGTTTACTTTTGATTTTTATGCATGAATTTCTTAATTGCGATTCGTTGTAAGACCATGAGCGGCTAAACACCCTCATCTAGGATTAAGGCCAAGAACATGATTACTTGTCATTATATTTGAGATGGTTTATGTTATTTATTATTATTATTGGTTGTTAATATATCCCTTTTTTTACTATTATATGGATTCACAACCCTTAGAATAAATGGTTTCTACTGTGATCCTAGAAGGAGGAATGATAGATTAGAACGTGGGATATATGGAGTACGATATTAATCATCCAAGAGATTGAAGTTAAGATTTGTTTTTAGGATAGGAATATACCTAATTTAACCTATTTGGTTTATTTATGGGATGAAATATGAATGCATTTAACTTAGTACTTGCATCCCTACTTCCCCGCTCAATGATGTAGTTGTGGGGCTAATTTAGATAGACGATTAGAGGATCGAAAGACCACAGTCATGTTATCAACCTCGTGAACCAACAACTAAGATAATTAACTAAGCTAACGATATAATATAGCTAAGTAGGATTGTTTTTAGTTCCTTAATCCTGAGTTTCTCCCTATTATTGTCCGACACTTTATATTATCGAATTGTTTATAGTTATTCTTAGTTTTCAATTCTCAAATGTATTTGGTTAATTTCACTTTTGTTTAATATCCATATTAAGACGAGAATTAGATGATTGTTTTTGAGAACAAGTCTTTGTAGGATCGATACTTGGCTTTCATAAGCCACTTTACTACTTGGATGAACACTTACACTTGCATGTGTGCTTGGGCACAACTAGTTTTTGGTGCCGTTGCTGGGGACTTAAAAATTGGCAATTATAGTACTTTTGGTTTTTCTATTTTGTTTTACAGGTATTAATAACTTTATATTAGCTTTTGAATTTGTAGGTTCAGGTCTGAAAAGCAAGTAAGCTAGAAAGGGAAAGGGATTTGGTTGACCATATCCTAACTTAGAGCAACACTTACATTAGTTGGGAAGAGAAATAATACTTATCTACCGGATACCGCATATTCAAAAAGAGGAAGCTATTCCTGCACCTATGGCTAATGATTTACAAGCCCGTAGGGAAGTACGTGTAGTACCAATCCTACCGCAACCAATGTTACCTCCACCATCCGTAGACCAGAACCTGGAGGTAGATTTGAGCTTAAACAAAGTATGGTGCGACTCTTGCACACCCGTGGGTAGTTCACAGTCTTTTCACATGAGGATTCACAGGTCCATTTGTAGAATTTCTTAGATATTTCATGACACCTTTATCCTTATTGGAGTCTCCATAGACTATGTAAGTCTCACACTCTTCCTATTCCCACTTTTAGGGAAAAAACAAAATGGTTGAAGGCAGAATCTTCAAATTCTATCACTACATGGGATGATCTGGCAAAGAAATTCCTTATTCGATTCTTTCCATCCAACAAGACTACAAGGTTGAGAAGTAAAATATTAAGCTTTAAGTAGAAGCCAGATGAGAACTTATATCATGATTTGGAGAAGTTCAAATCTCTTCTTTGAGATTGCCTACATCACCAACAGACGAATGAGGTATTAGCTCATACTTTTGTTAAAGCACTTAACCATAACATAAATTCCTTATCTGATTCTTTCCATCCAAAAAGACTACAAGGTTGAGAAGTAAAATATTAAGCTTTAAGTAGAAGCCAGATGAGAACTTATATCATGATTTGGAGAAGTTCAAATCTCTTCTTTGAGATTGCCCACATCACCAACAGACGAATGAGGTATTAACTCATACTTTTGTTAAAGCACTTAACCATAACATAAAAATTTTGTTAGACTCAGCTGTGGGTGGTCAAGCATTGGAAAAAGCATAAGATGAGTTATATACCTTGATGAACCAAATTGCTCAAGGTGATCCTGACTGTCATGGTGACATCTCTAGAATTGCAGTGAAAAAGCCTACGGGTATGATTGAGGTTGATAATGTCACAACTTTAGCTGTCTAATTTTTAGCCTTTCAGAATCGAATAATGACATGATTCAATAAATTAGGTGTGAATCAATCTCAAGATTAGAAAAATACAATTAAGTAGATCCTATCTTGGTATGAAATTTGTGGGATCCATGGTCACTCTATAGACTTATGTGGATCAAATCTGGAGTCTGTATATTTTATAGGCAATGCACAGAAGGAAACTTATGGTAATACATACAATCACAAGCGGCAGAGTCAGTCTAACTATTCATGGGGCAATAGTTAGACTCAACAGTAGAATATACAGGTTAGTAATATTGAAGAGACATTAAAGAAGATCCTTTCCAACAAAGAACAAATGGATGTTAAGTTAAAAATCAACAACTTGCCCAGAAGAATTTGGATACATAGTTGGGGTAGCTAGCTTAGGCACAAAATGCTAGACCTCAAGGTGGTTTGCCAAATAACACAAAGAATCTAAAACAGGTAATGAAATCACCATGAGAAGTGGTAGAGATCTCATTGGCAGACCTCCCAAAAAAACTCAAGAGGTACAACTAGAGTTAGTCCTACAACAGGTAGATAAGAAATAAGTAGCAATTAAAAATTATGAAAATTTGGGAAAGTATGAGTACCCAAGAACCAAGGTATTCGAGCTTGTACTTGATATACCACCACCCTCATTCTCTCAATGGCTCAAAAGGCCAAAGAGGATGCATGTTTTAAGAAGTTCTTTGACATGTTTAGAGAACTTCATATTAACCTCCCATTGTAAGATATTTTTCTAGGTATGCCTAACTATGCTTAGTACTTGAAGGATGGGTGTAAAATAAGAATAAGTTGAATAATATTGAGATAGTGCCACTTACTGAGGAGTGTAGTTCGACGGTGATGAGGAAGATGCCCAAGAAGCTGAAAGACTTAGAGAGTTTTAGTCTCTCCATACAAATTAGTGATAATGATGTGGTCCATTCTTTGAGTGACTTGGGGACGAGCATAAATTTGATACCCTCATTGGTGTTCAATACTTTTGGTTTGGGAAAGCCGAGGCTATGTTCTATGGTGCTCCAAATGGCGGATAGAGAACTAGAGTAAATCCCAAAGAAATCATTAAGGATATGCTAATTAAGGTTAGTAAGCTTATTATTTCTGCTGATTTTATTGATCTTGTTTATGATGTAGATGTAGCGCCCCAAATCTGGTACCCGAAATGCTACACGGTGCTCATGACCCTGAAGGACCACAAGCTAATCCATGACTGATATCTGTACCTGAACACTGCATAATATACTATATAAAATATAGAAATAAAGCTTAAAAGGACATAAGGTTCAAAATTGATCAACATCTAATAAAACCATCACTGAATAATATGGTACGATAATACCAAAACTGCAATAATGTCTGAAAACATCTAGTCTGAAAACACTGTAGTCTGAAAGCCTCTAAATTATTTGAATAAGGATTTGATGGGACATGTCCCCAACGAACTCCAACTACTAAAATAAACTAAGTAATGAAGAAATAAAGTAATGATCATGTCCTCGAAGGATGAGGACTCACTGCTAACTCTGACTGCTGAAACTGGAATGCTACTGATGCTCTAGAGCTCGTTCTTCTGAACCTATGGTATAAAACACCATAGTACAAATGCATCAGTACGTTTGAATGTACTGGTATGCAAGTTAGATCGGATGAA
Organism: Capsicum annuum; assembly: GCF_002878395.1. Lineage (NCBI taxonomy): Eukaryota > Viridiplantae > Streptophyta > Magnoliopsida > Solanales > Solanaceae > Capsicum > Capsicum annuum. Next base: position 62,958 of record NW_025830045.1, on the reverse strand, counting down.
TGCTAAGGGTTCAAATGCATGAACAATGCTAACTGACTGAATACCATAAACGCGAGAATACATGCATGAATAAGTGATTGTGACTGAATTCATGATGGTACTAGCTACTAAGTCAAATTACTAATAACTTGAGTCACTGATATGTAGTATAACTGAAATAATTGACACTGAGCGACTATATATGATAGTCTAGGTTCTGAAGGAACTAGCTGAGTTCTGTACTATTCTGAGTTGACTGTATCTGACAGTCCTGAATTATATAGAACTATCTGAGTTCTATTACTGTGACTGAGACTGAGACTATGGGAAGTAGTCATCTAACCGACATGCCCTTAATAAGCTATTATAGCTGTGTTAGGGTCCAATCTGTAACCCCAATTAGAAGGGTGTTAATACCGCGCCACTGGTAAGGACAAGCTGTGAGGGGCCCTCATCTGACAGTATCCTCAAAAGAAAATAGTGGGAACCTCATCTGACAGTGATTATCTACCTCATCAACCCTCATCTGTTAGTGTTGATGTCTTAACCTATGCTGGCTACATAGTTTTGGAATGCAAGGATTGCTTCTAAGGATCACACCCTCATCTTCCAGTGTGTGTCCTCATCCTTGGGTTCACTCAGTGCTAAATCCTACTCTCATCTGAATGGACACTGAACATGATTAACTAAACTGAACTGAGTTCACTGAGTTTCATTGACTAATGAAATACTACTGAGATTACTGAATTACTAAGCTTTCAGATATTACTGGGATTACTATGTTGAAACACCCCGAAATTGGGTCCCAAGATTTCACACGGTGCTTAGGGTCATAAATGAACCCAAGCTAACCCTTCTACTGTCATAAATCATAAGCAATTGAACAAAAAGTATAAATCTATACAAATCTGCGGAAAATAACTCTTTTCTGAATTTGATCGATACAAAACTGAATTTACAAGATTACAATTCTTCCTTAACAGCGAAAATTGAAATGGAATACATCAACTTCTACTAACTGTCTATGAAGCCTCTACTAGTATTGACTATAGGTAGTCAGGTCATGACTCCCGAATATCCCAACTCAATACTACCGAATAAAGAAAATACAACACTATTAGTTCTGCATAATTGACCCAAGCCCTTGAATCAAAAAGACCCATCACCTGCTGACTGGATACCACGAACTGACTGGATCTGAAGGTGCATACTATACATTGTACCTATATTCTGAGAAAATGTAGCCCACATACAAATATGTGGGTCAGTACCATGGAAATGTACCGAGCATATGGGGGTGCAATGCATATATAAAATAATATCTTAATATCATCACTGTTTATAAAATTATGCATGCTGATATAAATAACTCACTTAGCTCGAATTAAATCATCAAAATCATGGATGAATAATACATGTAAAATAAATCACGTGAGTCATTACAATAAGTTCCAAATTTACTTTCTGCTCAGTTTCAACTTGTAAAGTAATCAAGTCTTAAAACAACTCTCTTTAGAACATAACATTTCAATCTTTCGGAAACAAGGAAATTTCTCACAAATCATAGTTTTCAAACCATACATACTTATCTTAGATAAAGCAGAGACACACACACACCATGGGAGTTTCTTATAACCGACATAAACCATATGAGCTTATCATGGAGTCCAACGTTTTGTCCTCCTAAGGAAGAAACCCCACATTGGGAAGGAGCGTTATACTCTTGCCAGGGAGTATAACCTCAACTCAGTGATTACAAACTCAGCCTTAGGCCCATAAATCTCAATCCTACGATGGCACGTAGCTCTGGGAAAGTAGGGTACGCTCACCCACACCTCCCGCTCGGTGCTAAATACTACTCCTGTACTCAAGCTCAGTCTCATTTAGGAAGCCCACCTCAAAATAATCTCAAGGGTCTATAATGAAGGTCAAATCATATTTCTCATAATTGAATCATAATAAATTGTGGATTCCTATTTTCAACTCAAAAATCATGATATAAATTTCAATTCAAATCTCTGTAAATAATTTGATAAAGGAAAACTCCAAATCGTAATATCATAAAAATCCAATTTCAACCTTGACATAAATATAACGATTCCATCTTCCAAAATATCATCTCAAATTTCATACTTGTTCAATATCAAAACAACAATCTTTGCTTTTGGGAAATACTTATAAAATCATGTCCACGACTCGAGATCAAAATCTCCTTATAATTTCATCATATATATTTAAAACCCAAAATATAAAGATTTAATACATCAAAATCATATCTAAATTTCATACTCAACAATCATCTCAAAAATCTTCACTTATCTCAATTAAAATATTGGAAATAAATTCATGACATAAATATCATAATTTTAACAACTCAAAATTCATATCACAAATTCCGTAAATTCATTCTCAATACTCATTTCAAATAAATTCAACAACATCAATTCTTAATAGGAAAATTTAAATCAAAATATGTATATCTCAACTCAAATCATATCAAGATAAAATATAATGCTTTCAAATACTCAATTCATGGATAATTACATAAACTCAAAATAAGATAAATTGGTATAAACTTCAACAGAAAAATTTACGTAATCTTTATAAAAATCAAGTTTTGGGCACAGGACCGGAAGGATTATTCTTGTTCAAACCCCACATACCTCAAATTTGTGACTTTGGATGAACTTGCGATTCCAGAACTCTACTTATAAAATAATAGGTGCTTCTTGAAGATCTCAACTTGGGAATTATGATTCCTAAATTATTTTTGAATTTCTGCGGTTGAATTTTTATAGATCTTGAATTCTTGGTTGAAGCTCATGTGTTTGGTTCTTGAGAATTTTCAGATAAATGACCAAATTTTGATCCAATGTAAGCTAAATCCCGTTTTAAAGCATGATTGGGGGATGGTAAATGACCAAAATTCCCCTGAGGAAACAAATAAAGTCACATTTGTCCCTCAGTCACTAGTTTGATATGCTGAAGTAAATTGATCATAAATTTTTACTCCGATGATAAAATTGGATGAAACCAATTTCATTAGAAATAAGACTCAAATAGATTTCATTTGATATATAGTAGCTCACCCAGTTTGTTAAATACAGAAATTTATGATCGTTGGAAGTTCACCCTGAAATGCTGAAAACTGAGCAAAAGTAGCATTTTTGCTACTGGTTTGAAATCCAAACACGGCCTTATGCGTTCTAAAAAATTCTGAAACTCATCCAATATGTACTATGAGCTTGATCGATCGTAAAACAACTTGAAAATTGAAAAACGGATGTCGTGAAGGTCATGAATTAATTCTCCGAAGTTTGAAGGTTCAAAATAAACTAAGTGTTGAACACTTAGCTAAAGTTCTAAGTGTTAGGCTCTATGTGACTCGTTTTGAAAGCTCTAATGATGAGGGAACTTTGTGGGTCTTACATGTGTTTACTGAGTTTTCCTGAGTCACATGACTGACTGAATTCTATGGATCATGGCTTGACTAAGAGTATCGTGGAGACTTGACATTGGCTCTAGGCACATAGCTAAATTGTCGGGTATTAAATAACCCCAGGACTTGATATCATGAAAGTAATTCATGGCATAAATTCTAAAGTACAACAATGGCTACACATATATCCATAATCCATTGACTAAGATATTTCATCAAACACTTGACATGCATGAACTTGTATGTGCATGGGGATTTCATATTATCATACTAGTATGACACTTTTTCTTCACATAGGCATTTAATCAAACACATAGTGAGCATAGTATATGTAGACAACATTACGCAACAAGTAAACATCATGATTCAGTTCTAATTTCACCATTCAAGGGTTTAATCATGGGTTCACATGAATCTACACCTATAATAATTAATTCCACTTAAATTTATCATCTAACATGGATTAGAATTTAATTGACCATTATCAACATGAACAAAAATAAACCCAACATGGAATTCATAAGAATCCATATATTTGAACTTTGAAAAGAGATTCCTGGGCTTTATTGATGAAAGGGGACCATGAATGAATACTATGCATATCTTAGAAAGGAAACTTTGAAGGTTCTTGGAGTCCTTGGATGGATTTCTTGAGATTTACCTTGATTCTTGAGAGCTAGGGTTTCTTGTCTTGAGAGAGAGAGTAACTCAATTTGGGAAAAAATTGGATGAGTAATGATATGAACATGTAACGTTAGGGCTAAGTACGTGCTTAAGATAATTAGGGCCATGGAAAAAGACTAAAAGGCCCTTGACATTAAAAAGTCAAAACTAATTAAAATCCCGATTTTGGCACCGACGCGACGCGGCGCTATCGCGTCATATCACTGAAAAGTGACAATTGGGAACTGGGATGATGGTGCGACGTGGAGCTATCACGGTGCCATACAAATTCTAAAATCTATCCATGGCGCGATGCAGGACAAATCACGGGCCCCTACTGGAATTGGACAACTGGGACCTGGACATTTTTCGCGATGCGGTGAAATTGTGGAGGTTCATTGGAAGTTGACAAATGTCATTTTCTCTTATGGCGCCACGTGCCACTGACTAACATGGTACTCTTTTACGATGGAGACTTGAAATAGTCATAACTTCTTACCCCGTTATCCAATTTAGGAAAATTTTATATCGTTAGAAAGCTTATTCATTTTTCCACGTGATAAAAAGTGAAAATCTTGAAAATGCCACATTTATAAAAGTTGATTCATCTTTAAAACAAGTCTTTGACATTCTTGGAATAAATTTAAGCTAGGTATAAGTATGGGGTACTACTGCAGATGACTGGGTGCCAATCTGTAAGACCCCACAAAACCCGAAGCTTAATTTAGTCATTTAGGCTTGTCAAGGGGTCCCAGACTTAGAATATTTTAGCTAAGTACTCATACTTAGTGTAATTTTAGCCTATGAAGGATGGAAATATTATTTCGTGACCTTTACGTCCATTAAATATTGATGTTGATTCATGATCAAAAATGTTCGTAGGTTTTTCTGGACAAGTTTTAGATTTTTTGAACTTCGTTTGAAGCCCCTTTGGAACCTTAAAATAGGGTATCAATGCGATCTTGGTGCGTCGCATCAACTATAGCATTGATTAATATTTTTCCCAGTTACCATCATCCAATTCCAGTGAATCGACGTGAACATAGTGCGATGCATTGGCTATCACGTCGATGCCATCGATGCACTGCGTCGACCTACGCATTAGTAGCCCAGTTTTTAGTCATTAAAAGACCGCATTCTTGGGTGCATTTAGGTCTTTTCCCTACATCTTTTAGCCCTCAAAACATGAAATTAAGCCCTTAGGAGAGCAAATCCAATTATTTATAGATTGAACCTTATGGCATGTTTTCGCCTAATTCCATATATTATTCAGTATCATTGTTAAGTTATTGCAGTAGGTACCAGTCATGGGTTAGCTTGTGGTCCCTAGGGATTATGAGCACCATGTAGTGTCTGGGGTACAGACTCATGGCATTGCAAGCTTGGTATCGGAGCTTAAGGTTCAATAGAGTGCTAGGAAGTCTGGAAGCCACATCTAGTAGAGTCTTATGCGTGGGTGTGTTGCACGCCACATTTATGGACAAGAGGCTATGAGATGTTTTAGGAAAAGTTTCCCTTCTTTCAGTATTCATGTCGTGCGAGTGAGCATGAGCTCCTGTTACACTCTCTTTCTAATCCTACTTTCTTTTCTATGTACAGAATATGCCTCCAAAGAGGATTCAAGAAAGAGGAATGGGAGATCAGTCAACCCCTCAGCTCGTCCATCCAGATCCTTTGGGTGAGCATGTCTCCTATGCGGAGTTCAGAGCAACCTTCATTACCTTAGATCATTCTATGGTAGCCCAGAATGAATGCCCAACTGCTATTTTGGCCAACCCAGTGGCCAATACTACTGCTTCTAGGATTCAGGACTTCACCCAAATGAACCCTCCATCTTTTATCGGGTCTAAGTCAGATGAGAACCCTCAGGAATTTCTTAATCAGGTGCGGAAGGTTACTGATATCATATGGGTGACTACTGTTGAGAGCGCTAAGTTGGCTGCATATCATTTATAGGATGTGGCTCACTTATGGTTCAAATAGTAGAAGGCAGAAAGGGCCGTAGATGTAGGGTCCATAGAATGAGAGGAGTTTGCAGTTTTTTTTGGATAGGTTCTTCTTACTAGAGTTGAGGAAAGAGAAGGTTTTGGATTTTATAAACCTGAAATAGGGCAATATGATAGTGCAGGAGTATTCTCTCAAGTTTACTCAGTTATCCAGATATACCCCGCATGTTGTATCAGATAGCAGAGTGAAGATGAGTAAGTTTATGTCAGAGGTATCTAGCAGCATGGTTAAGGAGTGTAGGACCACAATGCTTATTAAGGAGATGGACATAGCCAGGATCATGGTCCATGCTCAGCAGATAGAGGAGGCCAAGAATAAAGATAAAGAGAGAGAGAATAAGAGAGCAACAATAAGTAGTTTCAATTTTACTCAGCCTAAGTCAGAGGGTGGGAATAGATCTCAGTTCTGCCAGAAATTCTCAGTTTTTTCTCCTTTCTCAACCAGTGCTCGAGTTCCAAAATTCAGAGATGGCAGTCGAGACAGGGCATCAGGCCCTAAACCCCAGGGCAGTGTTAGCAGTGCCCAAACCAATCCCCTTTACCAGAAGTGCGACAGAAACTATCAGGGTATATACAGAGCTGGCAGCAATGTGTGTTTTGGATGTGGCAAGCCAGGCCACAGAGTCAGACAGTGTCCTTAGGTGGGTTCACAGAGTCAACATAACCGTTCCCCAGCTCAGTTTGGTTTCCCAAATTAATAGGGTGCCTCTTCCAGTGCCACCAGTGGGCAGCGCCCAAATAGACTCTATGCTCTTTAGTCCTGACAGGATCAGGAAAGTTCTCCTAATCCAGTCACTTGTACATTAAAAGTTTTCAATTTGAATGTTTATGCTTTGCTAGATCCAGGAGCTTCTTTATCCTTTGTTTCTCCATATATAACAGTTGATTTTGGAGTCAGTCCTAAAATTCTAGCAGAGCCCTTCTGAGTTTATACCCCGGTAGGTAAATCTATCTAAGCCCAGCGGGTATATAGGAACTATCCAATTATGATATCTCAGAAAGTTACTTCAGCAGATTTAGTTGAATTAGAGATGACTGATTTTGATGTCATTCTCAGTATGGATTGTCTTCATTCCTGCTATGCCTCAGTCGACTGCAAAAATAAAATTGTCCAGTTTTAATCTTTGAATGAACCCTTCCTAGAGTAGAAGGGTAGTACTTCAACACTTAGGAGTCAACTTATTTCTTACCTTCGGGCTAGAAAGATGATATTTAAAGTATGTGTCTACCATCTTATTCAAGTCTACAACTCTAGTTCAGAAACCCCTACACTTGAATTAGTGTCGGTAGTATGTGAATTCCCAGATGTGTTTCCCGAAGATCTACCCAGAGTTTCTTTCGAAAGGGAAATTGATTTCAGAATTGATCTTCTCCTAGATACTCAACCCATATCTATTCTGCCATACAAAATAGATCCAGCAAAACTCCAAGAATTAAAAGAACAGTTAAAGGATCTCTTAGATAAGGGATTCATCATACCCAGTATGTCCCCGTGGGTCAAACTAGTGTTATTCATGTGTAAGAATGATAGTTGCCTAAGAATATGTATAGACTACCATCAGTTAAATAAAGTTACGGTCAAGAACAAGTATCCGCTCCCCAGAATCGATGACTTATTGAACCAACTTCAGGGTGCCTGCTATTTCTCTAATATAGGCCTCAGATCAGGCTATCATCAGCTCAGAGTCAAGGAAAGTGACATCCTAAAAATAGTTTTCTAAACTCGGTATGGTCACTTCGAATTCTTAGTCATGTCCTTTGGTTTTACCAATGCCTCAGCTGCTTTCATGGACTTGATGAACTGTGTGTTCAAGTAGTACTTGGACATGTTCGTCATAGTATTCATAGATGATATCCTTATTTACTCCGATAGTGAGCATGATCATGCAGTCCATCTCAGAATAATACTACAGACCTTTAGAAATCATCAACTATTTGCCAAATTCAATAAGTACGAATTTTCACTAAGGTTAGTAGCATTCCTTGGCCATATAATTTCTGATGATGGCATTAGAGTTGATCCCCAAAGATCAAAGTAGTGAGGAATTGGCCCAGGCCTATCTCTCCATCAGATATCAGGAGTTTCTTGGGTTTGGTTGGCTATTACTGATGGTTTGTTGAGGAATTCTCATCTATTGCATCCCCTATGTATAGAATGACTCAGAAGAAAGTCAAATTCCAATGCTCATATTCTTGTGAGAAGAGTTTTTAAGAGTTGAAGACTCGACTTACCACAGCTCCAGTGTTGACCCTACCAGATGGTTCTGATGATTTTTTGTGTACTGTGATGCTTCCAGAGTCGGATTGAGTTATGTTTTGATTTTGAGAGGTAAGATCATATCCTATACCTCTAGACAATTTAAGCCCCATCAGAAGAATTATCCAACTTATGATCTTGAGTTAGCAACAGTAGTTTTACCTTAAAGATTTGGAGGCATTACTTGTATGGTGTGCATGTTGATGTGTTCACTGATCCTAAGAGCCTGCAGTATGTGTTCTCTCAGAAAGACCTCAACCTCCATCAGAGAAGGTGGTTGGAGTTATTAAAAGACTATGACAAGAGTGTTCTGTATCATCTAGGCAAGGCCAATATAGTGGATGACTCTCTCAGTAGAATGTCTGTAGGTAGTGTTGCCCATATTGAGAACAGTAAGAAGAAGTTAGTCCAGGAAGTTCATCAGCTAGCCTTACTAGGTATTCGCTTAGATGACTCAATAGAAGGTAATGTGTGGGTTCAAAGTAGCTCAGAATCATCCCTAGTTTCTGAAGTGAAGGAAAAGCGGGATAGGGATCCTATTCTAGTTCAGTTGAAGGAATCAGTCAGAAATCAGAAAGTAGAGGTTTTCTCCCAAGGAGGAGATAGTGTTTTGCATTGTTAGAGTTTCTGTGTGTGCCAGGTATAGATGAATTGAGGTAGCGAATTCTCGCAGAGACGCATGGTGTGCACTACTTTATTCATCCATGGGCCACCAAGATGTACCGCGATTTGTGGGACATCTATTAGTGGAGTGGGATAAAGAGAGACATTGCAGATTTTTTGGATAAGTACTCAACATGTCAGTAGGTTAAGATTGAGCATCAGAAGCCTAGTAGGTCCATGTAGGAGTTCAGCATTCCCACCTAGAAATGGAAATAAGTAAACATGGACTTTGTGATGAGTTTACCTCGTACTCATTGTTAGCATAATTTAGTTTGGGTCATTGTAGATAGGATGACCAAATCAGCTTATTTCTTTCCAGTTCATACCTCCTATTTAGCCGAGGATTACGCTAAAATCTATATCATATATTTGGTCAGATTGCAAGGTGTTCCATTGTCCATTATCTCAAATAGAGGTACCTAGTTCACCTCTTATTTCTGGAAAACATCCCAAAAGGGTCTTGGTACCCAAGTTTACCTCAGTACAGCCTTTAATCCTCAAACAGATGGTCAAGCCAAAAGGACAATTTATACCTTAGAAGATATGTTGTTAGCATGTGCGATAGACTTTAAAGGTAGTTGGGATAACCAATTACCTTGATTAAGTTCACATGTAACAACAGCTATCACTCCAGTATTCAAATGGCCCCATTTAAGGCACTTTATGAAAGGAGGTGTAGATCTCCCATTGGTTGGTTTGAAGTGGGTGAGGCCACAGGCGGTCCTTACCGAATCCTCAGCTATTTCAGAAAGGTAGTTTACGAGCTTGAGTTACCTTCAAATTTATCTTCAGTTTATCCAGTGTTCCATGTTTTCTTGCTAAAGAAATGCATAGGTGACCCAGTAGTCGTTGTCCCTATTGAGGGAATATATATTTAGAACAACCTCTCTTATAAAGAGATCCCAGTCAAAATCCTTGACTATCAGGTTCATAGACTAAGGAACAAAGAAGCTTCTCTAGTTAAAGTTCTTTGGCGGAATCAGTCCATTGAGGGAGCTACTTGAGAAGCATAAACAGATATGCAAAACAAGTATACTTATCTATTCTCTGCTAATCTAGAATCAGCTCAAGGTAATAGTTTCCTTAAGTTTAATCAGTTTCATGTTCAGATTTCAGTTACAAACTTGGTATTAGTTGCCATTGCATGTTCAGTTATACGTTCATGAGCCAGTACAATCATGTATCTATGCATTAGATATGCATGTTCAGTATATAGATTCAGTTTATTCATAATGCTAGTCATGCATTCATGAAACATGTTCAACTGCATACTCATGCATCAAATATGCATGCTCAGTATGATAATTCAGTGTATCAGTGATCTCAGTCATGAAACCATGTCTCAGTTGTGCATGCCCAGTCTCTAAGTTCAGTATCTTAATATTCTCAGTCTGAACAGTCTCATTCGAGGATGAATGTTTCCAAGGGAGAGATAATGTAAGACCCCACAAAATCCTAAGCTTAATTAAGTCCTTTAGGCTTGTCAAGGGGTCCCAGACTTAGAATATTTTACCTAAGTACTCAGACTTAGTATCATTTTAGACTATGAATGTTGTAAATCTTATTTTGCGACCTTTACGTCCATTAAATATTGATGTTTAGGTTGATTCATGATCAGGAATGTTCGTTGGTGTTTCAGATAAGTTTTAGATTTTTTGAACTTTGTTTGAAGCCCCTTTGGAACCTCAAAATAGTGGATCAATGCGATCTTGGCGAGTCATGTCGACTATCACGTTGATTAATATTTTTCCCAGATACCAGTGTCCAATTCTAGTGAATAGACACAAACATTGCGTGACACGTTGGCTATCGTGTTGATGGCATCGATGCACCACATCGACCTGCGTGTCGGCAGCCCAATTTCTAGTCATTAAAAGACCGCGTTCTAGGGTGTATTTTGGTTTTTTACCCGCGTCCTTCAGCCCCCAATACACGAAATTAATCCCATAGGACAGCAATTTCAATTAGCTCAAGAACAAAACCCTAGGTGCTCAAATTTCAAATCAAGAACTCAAGATTCAACCATGAACTTTCAGAAATTCTTCAATAAAGGTATGTGGGTCTCTTCCACCCCTGGAGTTCAAGAATTAGTTTTTAAACTTCAAGTATATGAATTTCATGAATACCATGATGGGTTTGATAATATTCATGTTTATAATGATTATTTGAGTTTCAAATCCATGTGTTATGCTAAGTTTCATGTGGAGTTTATTGATTTATATGTCTTACCAGGTGAGATCATGCTAAAGCCTTCAAATTGTGAATTTGATGATTGAATTGTGTGCTCACATGTTGATTAGTGTTATGCGCATGTTCTATGCCTTCCAAGTGTTTGATAAATTGTTCATGTGAACTATTAAGAGAATGAAATAATACAAGTGTTTGTTTAAATGCCCCACTGAATAAATGATGATCAAGTTTATAGTTTACATGTTTCATGTTTATGCTATGTCTATTAATTATTCTATCGAGACCTGGGGCTACTTGTACCCAATAATTTAGCTGATTACCTAGAGCAATGGTCAGTCATAGAATAGTACCAATCACATCACGATCAGTAGTACTCTCAGTCAGTTACAGAACTTAGGAAAAACTCATCAGATTTAATAGTAGTTCAGTCTAACTCAGTATTCTGTTCAGAACTTAGTAAACTCTATCTGTTAACAGAATTCAGTAGTATTTCGTCAGTCAATGGAACTTAGTGAACTCAGTTTAGTTCAACTAAATAGTAATCTCAGTAACTATTCAGTCTAGCCTAGTACAGACTAGAAATCAGTTTAGTGTCTATTTACTTAGGAGTAGGATTCAGCACCAAGTTAACCCAGGAATAGGGGCATTCCTGTCAATAGAGAGTTTGGCCTTAGCAGTAATCCCTGTGTTACAGAACTACGTAGCTAGTATAGATTAAGGTATCTTCCTTCTAGATATTATGAGGATTGATACTTCTCATCCGAGTTATCCTACTAGTGAGGGTTGATGGAAGAGCTTTCTGTCAGAGAGGGCTAACTCACAACTTGTTTTTATCCGTGGCACTATATTAACACCCTTTTAACTAGGGTTACAGGTTGGACCCGAATTAGTTTAGAGAGAGGCATGTCAGTTAGATGATTACCTCCCACAGTCTCAGTCTAAGAATAAAACTCTGTCCAATTCTACAGATTCAGGACTATCAGACATAGTCATTTAACTCAGTACGAAACTTAGTATAGTTCCCCAGAATTCAGGACCATCAGGTATAGTCACCCAGTTATCAGTTATACAGTATCAATTATCCAGTAAATCAGTTGATCAGTATTTAGACACAGTGTTTAGTGTTATCATGATGTCAGTTACGATATACGTATTCATGCGTGTACTCTTATTCAGTCATACTCATGTTATATAGTTATTATTGTTCATATATATGAACCCATGTATTTCATCCTACCTCACTGAGCATACCAGTACATTTAAAGTGCTGACGCATTCTTTTTGCACTATGATATCTTATATCATAGGTTTTGACGTACGAACTCCGGAGCACCCTTAGTAGACCAGACTTTCAGTATTCAGCGTAGTGGTGAGTCCTCTTAGTTCTAGGACAATATTACTATTTATAGTATTTTAGTTTATGTCAGTAGAAGGAGTTAGTTGGGGACTTGTCCGATCAACTCCACAATTCAAACAGTTAGAGGCTTCCAAGACTAGAGTATTTTAGACAGTTATTCAGATTTTAGTTTTGTCTTTCAGTTTTGGTATTTAATACTGCATTCAGTATTATTCATTATTATTTATAGATTAAACTTTATGGCATATTTTTGCCTATTTCCACATATTATTCAGTGTCATTATTTAGTTATTGCAGTAGGTACCAATCATGGTTAGCTTGTGGTCCCTCGGGATTATGAGAATTTACACAATCATATTAGGACGTCAGTTCTTAGCTGTGGGAGGAGAACTAATTAATATTAGAGAGGTCACTCTACAAATGAGAATGGATAATGAGAGGTGATCTTCAAAGTATACAAACCACTTAATCCATCTCCACTTTATACAAATTTATACATGATCACAACCATGGAAGTGGATGAGTGTGGGGTGGGGTGCAAACCACCAATGACCTCTCCAGACAATCTCATAGAGTGGCCTAAACCACCACTTAAGCCCAAAGTTGTGATTCTGAGAGACAATCCTAAAAAGGCTATTATTGATAAAAATATGGACCTTGAAAATACACACTTAAGAGGGAAGAAAAGAGTGAGAAGAGGAATATGGATTAAAATAGTGATATGGGTCATGCTGCGACACTAAATCAGACGCTTCTTCGGAGGCAACCCAAGTTAAGGTAGGTATTTTATTTTTGGAATTTAGTTTTAGTTCAATTTTGTTTTCTTTTGAGTTACAAATTAAAGGGAAGTCTTAGTACCAAAGGCCCGAGCTAAGAATCTTGACAAAGATTGGATGTAGGTCCATTAGACCTCATATATGATAAATATGCTACTAGCTATGCCTACAGGGGACAAAGTGTTTTTTTAAGTATGGGGTAAGGAATCTTTCTATGGTTTAGGGTGAAGTATTGCTACAGGATTTTCATACTCAGTTGTTTCCTAGTTTTTGAGTAAATTTGAAAAATTACAAAAAAAAAATTCTATTTGTTTTGTTTTTAGTTCTTAGTTTTAGTCTAGTAGGGGCATACTTCATCCACCCCTTGATTTTTCAGTTCGATTTTTTTCGATGGGGTACCCTTTGAACCCAATATCCCCTTTTCATTTTTAGTGGTAAACTTTAAAATTTTTGTGTTAGGAATAAGTGAGATGTTCTTGCCAGTTGTTATGTCTGATTACATGAGACAAGTGATTTTGATTGAAATAACATGTCGAATGTGTTGAATGACTACATTTGTGTAACGACTTGATTTTTTGGTGTTTTTTATCAAATATTCATTTTTATGTGATTTGACCATTGTACCCCTCCCCGTGGTTGCTATATGATATTTGTGGGGTGTGCGAATGATTGACATGATTTTCAAGTATTTATGTGGTTTTGTGTTGAGTTTATGATTTTTGGTGGCTTGAAAGGCCTTATAGCTGACTTTGGTCAACATTTATTGATCAGTACATCAGATGACAAAATAAACTGCACCAACAGATCCATAACATCAATTTTAGGGAGGTAACATGGTTGGTGTGGTTTTACGACTTTTATATCTCATTTTGACCCTCAATTCAGAAAATTGTGAAATTGGATTTTGTGGGTTAACTAAGTGAAAACATCTTTTCAAAAATTTGACATCACTATTGAGTCTGAAGCATCGAATTTGACAAGGTAGCATATTTTATTTGCATTCATGGGATTTTGGATAAATCTAGAGGGGTTTGCAGAGACTTGGATTTTCAAAGTTTCAGCTAGTGAACAACTCAGCTAGTGCACTCGCTTACGCGAGCCTAGTGTAACTTACGTGACTCATCAGATAAGACGTAAGATTTTTACCCACAACATCTTTGCTGCAATCGCGAGTCCCGCATATGCGAGGACTAGGTTTCAAATGCAATACCTGCCCTGAGGCCAAGTACCGTGTACGTGACCTGGTGATTGCAATTTCTTGGGTCCTATATATACCCATGTTTTGCCATTTTTCACTATTTTTGAGACTTAGAGCTTAGATTTTCGTGACTTTGAGTGATTTCTTCCACTTTTAAGCTTGGCTAAGCTACTAAACTCCTATTTCAACCTTTTTCATCAATTTTTATCGCTTAATTCTTGTTTAAACATGGATTAAAAGGGGGGAATTTGGAGATTTTGTCTTGGGAGGCCTAAAAATTGTATTTCTACGATTTAAACCAAATTTTCAAACCTTTTCAACTTAGGTGAGTTTCTAACCTTATAGTTATCACTTTTCTCTCAATTTCATCTTCAAAACAACTTCAATTCTTGATTTTAAAAGTGATTTTTTTTAATTTTTATTAGTAAAGCTTAAACATGATTTTTCTTTAATTTGGACCTCGTTTTAAACTCGTTTTCACTTGGATACTCATATGTAGAATTCTAAAAATATGATAAACATGTTTTATAAATAAAATTATGATTTCCCCTTCTTTTGCGAGAACCTATTTTGGGGGTCCAGTTTGACCCCGACTTGAAAATAGGCAATATGAGTATCATTGGCTTTATTTTTATGTATAGATTCCTTATTCGTATGATTTAGTTGATTTGAAGTCCGTTCTGAGGAGTAAGGCTTTAGATTGAAGGCTTTCAAATTGGGTTTTGGTGTTTGAGGTAGGTTATGGCTTAACTTTCTTTAGACTAGGCTGGGTAGTTAATGTTGATACAAAAGCATGTTATAGGTGTGAGAACTAATCATGAAAATGGCTATAATTATTGTGTCATGCCCATGTGGGGGCCTATATGTTGATGTAATTGGAAGTTTTGGAGCATTATTTGTTATGTGTGATCATGTGGGGTCTTATATTTGTTATTGGCCTTGTATACGTGAAACTAATTGTATCTCTTTTAATGAAAAATCCTAATGTGGTATTAATGGTGTATTTTACTCTATTGGTACATGGACTATGTTAGATTCATGGATGGTTGGATTAATGAGTGGATTTTGGCTAACTTGGTTGTTATACTGGTTGGATATAGAAATTCTCATTCTGGTTGATTGTGAGCATTACATTCTCATATCATATACATTCATGAGACATTGGTACCACCGTGGAAATGTTGAAAATAATAGAAACACTGTCTTTTTTCTGATAGAAAATGTGACACTTTTAAAAACCCTCTACCGAAGGATATGTCAGAGAGGAGCTATGGATATGGTATTAGATTATGGTATGTATATGAGTTGACAACCCCCCCCTTCCATGGGTCCTACGTCAAGATGCTTTATCTCTGTAGGAGTATATGGAGGTTTTGCGACAACATCATGCATTACATCATCATTTGCATTTGTATTTACATTGCACCTTTACTTATGTTGTATTACCTCTCTTGATGTATATGTGTCCATGTGTATTCCTTACTTTATACTTATATGTGTGATATCTATATACTTGTATTCCTTTCTCGTGTTGCTATGATGTATGTGAATATTATAGGACTGTTAGTTGAGATGGTGCGGGCTACCATTTGGGACATTTATAGTTGTAGGTGACGTGCCTTGAGTATGTCAAGATAATGAAATTCAATGCTCAATATACAAAATCAAGTCATACGCATAAGTATGTGAAAATAGTCGTGCAATTCAACACTTAAATCACTTGTAACTTTATTAGGATCAAACAATCATATTTGGGTATGAACCCTAAACTGTAAATCATGAAATTTTATGTAAACTAAACTTTAAGAACTAGTTTTGGGAACAAATATGAAAGAAGTATCCTTGTTCATAACCCTATATACCTTAATGACGATGAAATCTATGAAAGATTGGACCTTCAAGCTTGATTGTGAAACCCTAGTTGTTTTTCTCCTCTTGTGTTCTAGATGATGAACTTATGATGTTAATAGGGTTAAAAAGTGTTTAGGAGCTATTAATTTTGTGAGGTTCTATTTAGGGATGTTTATGAAGTGTCAAATGACTTAGTTTCCCTCAGAATAACTTAAAAACAAAGTATTTACGCCATTGACCATAGGATAGGCGGTACATTGCCCATCGCCTAAGCTAGGTTGGGCAGCGCATTGCCCATTGCCTAAGCTAGGATGGGTGCCACATTTACCATTTCCTAATCTAGGCTGGGCGGCGCATTTCCCATCGACTAATCATTCCAATAGCCTTAGGCGATGTGTTAGGCGACGCACTCCCTTTTGTAAAGCCATAACTTTTCACTTGGTTATCGGATTAAGGAAAAATTGGTATCGTTTGAAAGATAATTCGATTATCTACAATATGTTGGGTCTTAATCTTCCAAATTCCACATATACATCAAGTTATACTCATTAAAATATAACCTTTGTGAAATCAAACACCAAAACTTGGTCGATTCAAAAGGTCTTAGCTCGCATTACTCTAAGTGGCTCTTATGAACATGTTTTACTCCTCATAAGATCTCTTCTCACTAGGATAATGATCATAGGGCATGCACCCAAATATGAATTAAAGGATTAGAGGTTTCACATAGGAACAATGGTTCATTTTAGCTTGGAAGCGTATGGGGTATTACAATATCTCCCCCTTGGGAACATTCATCCTCAAATGAGATTTGCTAGACTGAGAATACTAAGGGTCTGAGATTACATATTATAATTTGCATGATTCAAAACATTACTGCATGACTAAATTGGTCTATGAATGCATGGATTATCATAAAACTAACTATAGAAAGCTGGAACTAAAAAGGGAAAAGGAGGTAATCTGAGGAAACTTGTTACTTTAAACAGAGTCTGGACCTACAGAGAAAAGATGTGGGTACTTGGATCGTATATCTACTTTAGATTCCCAAGTGGCACCCTCAACAAACTAATTCTACCAAAGAACTTTGACCAAGGGAACTTCTCTGTTCCTTAGTCTACGAATTTGGTGATCAAGACTATCATGAATAGCTGAGCTTTCTAGAGGTACTACAATAGCTAGATCACTAATGCATTTATTTAACATGGAGACATGAAACACAAGATGAATGGATATCAAGTCTGCGAGCAATTCAAGATCATATGCTACTTTCCCAACATGACTCAATAGTCTAAAAGGGCCTATATATCGGGGAATAAGCTTCCCCTTTTTTCCAAATCTCTTAACCCCTTTCATGGGTGAAACCTTCAAGTAAACTAAGTCATCCACCTTAAACTCAAGATCCCTTTACCTCACATCTGCATAAGATTTCTGATGACTTTGGGCTGTTTTCAACCTCTCTCGAATCAACTAGAATTTCTCCATGGCTTCAAAAACCACATCTGGCCTTATCAAAGCGGCCTTACCCACTTTGAACCAACCGATGGGTGATCTACACCTTCTCTTATAGAGAGCCTTAAACGGTTCCATCTAAATGCTAGAATGGTAACTGTTATTGTAGTCAAACTCAATCAATGACAAGTGATAATCCCAACTACCCTTGAAGACAAGAACACACGCCCTCAACATATCCTCTAGGTTCTGAATGGTCCTCTCTGCTTGACCATTTGTATGAGGGTGAAAAGCTAAACTGAGATGAACTTGGGTGCCAAGACCCTTTGAAAAGCTTTCCAAAAATGAGAGGTAAACTAAGTACCCCTATCAAAAATTATGGACAAAGGGACTCCGTGCAATCTGACCAACTCTCTAATATACAACTTAGCATAATCTTCAACTTAGTAGGACATGTGAACTCACAAGAAATATGCTGATTTGGTCAATCTATCTAAAATGACCCAAACTGAATCATGCTACCGATGCGAATGAGGTAACCCTATCAAAAAGTACATATTCACCTCTCCCCACTTCCAATTGGGAATACTAAAATCTTGCAAGGTACTACCAGGCCTTTGATTCTCCACCTTAACCTATTGAAAAATAGCAGACTTGGCCACAAATTTTGCGATATCTTTCTTCATACCACTCCACCAATAGACTTACCACAAATCGCGGTACATCTTAGTGACTCCTGGGTGAATAGAGTAATGCACACCATGTGCTTCTACCATAATCCACTGCCTTAAACCATCAATGTATGACACACATATTCTACTCTGGTATCTCAACTCACCATCTCCCCTTTGGGAGAAAGCCTCTACCTTCTAATCCCTAACTGACTCCTTTAGCTTAACCCAACTGGATTCTTTATCTTGCTTTTCTTTTACCTTGGAAACTAAGGAAGATTCTAAAATACTCTGAACCTAAATGTTCCTCTCAACTGAGTCAACCAACAACACACTTAATCTAGCCAACCGATGACTTCCTGAACTAACTCTTTCTTATCATTCTCTATATGAGCATCGCTACCCATAGACAATCAACTAAGGGCGTCTTCCATGACATTGGACTTCCTTGAATGATACAAGATACTCATGTCATAGTCTTTTAACAATTCTAACCACCTTTCTAACAAAAATTTAACTCTCTCTGCGAAAACACATATTGCAAGCTTTTATAGTCCGTGAACACATCAACATGCACCCCATATAGATAGTGCCTCCAGATTTTCAAGGCAAATACAACAATAGCTAACTCAATATTATGGGTAGGATAGTTCTTTTCATGAGACTTAAGCTGTCTAGAGGCATAGGTTATGACCTACCTCTCTGTATCAAAACACAACCTAGACCAACTTTAGAAGCATCACAGTATCTAACAAATCCATCTGTACCATCAGATAACACCAAAATGGGGGATGAAGTGAGTCGAGCCTTCAAATCCTAAAAACTCTTCTCACAGGAATCTAACCACTGAAACTTAAATTTCTTTTGAGTCAATCTAGACATAGGGGATGCAATAGATGAAAACCTCTCAACAAACTATCGATAATAACCAGCTAAACCCATGAAACTCCTAATATTTGATGAAGAGATAGATCTAAGCCAGTTTCTTACTACTTTGGTCTTTGTAGGATCAACACTAATGCTATCACCAAAAATAATATGACCAAGGAAAGCTACTGATTTCAGCCAAAATT
Source organism: Capsicum annuum (assembly GCF_002878395.1). NCBI lineage: Eukaryota > Viridiplantae > Streptophyta > Magnoliopsida > Solanales > Solanaceae > Capsicum > Capsicum annuum. The sequence continues at coordinate 43,383 of NW_025830045.1, read as the reverse complement.
CATATTTTCTAAATTTGGTGAACAACTGGTGATATCTAAGAGTTTCAACACAATCCTAAGATGGTCTGCATGGTCATCCTCACTACGAGAATATACAAGGATATGATCGATAAAGACTATGAAAAATATGTCTAAGTACTGTCTGAACACTCGGTTCATCAGGCCCATAAAAGTTACTGGGGCATTGGTTAGGCCAAAGGACATGACTAGAAACCCAAAGTGGCCGTAATAGGTTCCGAAAGTTATTTTTAGAATATCACATTCCCTTACTTTAAGCTGGTAATAACTGGATCTAAGGTCTATCTTGGAGAAGTAACTTGCACCTTGGATTTAGTCAAATACGTCATCAATCCCAGGAAGAGGATGTTTGTTTTTGATTGTGACTTTATTCAACTAGTGGTAGTCAATGCATATTCGGAGAGAGCCATCTTTCTTATGCATGAATAGGATAGAAGCACCCTATGGAGAGACACTGAGCCTTATGAAACCTTTATCTAAGAGGTCTTTAAGTTGCTCTTTTAACTCTTTAAGCTCGACTAGAGCAATACGATAAGGAGGAATGGAGATAGGCTAAGTATCTGGAAGAAGATCGATATCGAATTCTATTTCTCTATTAGGAGGTACCCCTGACCGATCTTCGGGAAAGATTTCAGGAAACTCATTGGCTACACAGACTGGCTGAACTGTTGAAGCCTTAGAATTAGTGTCTTTGACTAAAACTAAATGATAAATGCACCCTTTTGATATCAACTTTTTGGCCTTTAGATAGGATATGAAATGAATCTTGGGATATACTAAATTACCTTCCCACTCAAAGACTGGCTCATCAAGAAACTAAAATTTCACTACTCGAGTACGACAATCTAGAAATGCATAGCAGGAATGGAGCCAATCCATGCCCAGAATAATGTGAAAATCGACCATGTCTAACTCTATTATGTCTGCTAATATAATTTTATGAAGAATAGTGATAGGACATTTTCTATTGACTCGTTTGGAAACAACTGACTTACCCACTGGAGTGGAAACAAGGAAGGGCTTAGAGAGCTTTTCAGGACCTACTCTAAAATTCACTGTAACTAATAGAGTTACATAAGAGAAATTTGACCCTGCATCTAATAACATATAAATATTGAGATGAAAGGCACGAAGCATACCAGTAACAACATCTGGTGAATTCTCTTGTTCCTGATGGGATGGTAAAGCATAGAACCGATTCTACAGCTGACTGCCACCGATACTGGATGATGCGCCCTGAGGGGGAGCTGGGCGACCTAGTAGAACTGGTGTGCTAGTGGCCTGAGTTTGGGGATGAACATCCCTGCTTCCTTGCTTAGCATACGGGCACTCTTTAATTTTGTGACCCAACTTACCACATCCATAACAACCTTTCTATCCCAAAAAACACTCACTAGGATAATTCTTACCACACTTAGCACATGTCGGATGACTGGGCCTTCCACCCATACTACTCTGAGACCTATACTTAGAATCTACACTACTGCTTCTTCTTGGTTCTGGGCACAGGAACACTGGCTGAAGATGGCGCTAGCATCGATGACTGACCTGAAACTGCAAATGATTTCCCCCTCCAAATCTTATTTGGTTGTACTCAAACTGTCTGGTTCTAGACTTCATATTTCCCCTCTTTCTCCTTCAGCTTCTTTGCCTTAATCTACTAAGCATAAGTCATCATCCTAGTAAGATCCATATCCCCAATAAGCATGGCAGTCCTACACTCCTTGACTACCAAACTAGATAATCCAATAACAAACTTACTTATACTCGATCTAGGGTCAGCCATCAAGTCGGAAGCGTACTTAGACAATTGATTAAACTTAAGAAAGTACTCTTTCACTATTATTGAGCCCTTCCTTAGGTTCATGAAATCCTCTATCTTAGCTTCTCTTAGCTTATGTGAAAAGAACCTTTCTAGAAATGCATCCCAAAACACCTTCCAACTTATAGGAGCTGCATTCTCACCTCTATCATTCTTTCACATAACCACCCAATCATACACCACATCCTTAATCCTATAAGATGCCAATTCTACACTTTCCTTATCAGTAAAATACATAATTTAGGTGATATTTCTCACCTTATTAAGATAGAGCTGTGGGTCCTCACCTACTTTTGAACCAAAGAATTCAAGAAAATCTATTCTCATGAAATCACAGATTCTGCCTGTAGCTAAATCAACATTCTACTGAAGTGGGACTGTAGCCTGGTGGTTTCCCTAAACATTGGAAGTCACAGCTTGGGCCAGCGCATGAAAGGCAGCCCAAAATTCAGCATATGATACATTATCATTAGAGGGTTAGCGGGTTGGGGTGGCTGGTTATCATTTCTGCATGCATTAGCTCGGTGACAAGGCATATTCTGTCATATAAAAGCATGAGTTAAACACAGATAGAGACAACTGAAAGCACGATAGATCATGAAAGAAAAGCATTATTTCCTAAATCATCTCATAGCCTCTTTCTCATAAATGTGGTGCACTTTACACCCATAATTAAGAATCTACATAACGTGACTTGTCTAACTCCCTAGGACTCTTTAAACCTTAGGTTTTGATACTAAGTTTGTAATGTCTTGAAAATGGGTTTCGAGACATCACACAGTGGTCAGAACTATGAGTATCCCCAAGCTAACCCTTTGAGCCTTCTTAAATTCTAAAACTCATGAAAAAGATAACCTAGGCATATGAAATACTAAAATACTAAATTTACTGTCTTCAGAACTGAGTTTAAATTAATATAATTTCTGAAAGTGCTTAACTTAAAAGTCTAAACAATCAACACTGAAAATCTAAAATGTTGCTAACAGCCTGACAAGCCTCTACTTCTACTAACTAGAGAGTCACTGGGATATACCCCTAACTGACTCAAACTGAACTGAAAACAACTGATTAAACACTGCATAAAGATGAAAATCTAAGTAAATAGGTCCTCGAACTATAAGAACTCACCAATTATTAGGATATAGATAGAGATACCCATAGTCAATCACGCTGCTGGAACTGAGCACTTGAACCTACATTATTAAACAATGTAGCACATAGACATATATGTGGATCAGTACTTTTGTAAGGTACTGAGCATATTTGGGTGAATGCATAAGTAAAAACAGTAATTAAATGTGCATATAACTTGTGAAGAATGCATACTAAGTGTAAATGAGCCACATTGGCTTGAATAATATAAAAGATGTGAAATATAAGCATATTGTTCTAAAAGCTGTACTTTTACTCTTTCTATTAGTGGAATAAGTAGAAATAAAGTTGAGTATACTTTCAAATCATGCAGGCTAAGTGTAAAAAGGAATCACCTTTTATCATCTGTAAATGGAAAATTGAAATCTCATAGCTAATGTCTTATGTAAACAATATCTAAATAAAATTTTAAGCCTTTACACTTAGTTTCTAAAAGTTGTTCTGTTATTCCGTTTTAGGACTTTAGGAACTTTGGGAGGTTCTTCTAACTGACATGCACCATGTGATCTATCATAGTTTCAAACCTCTAGTTCCCTGCAGGGGAAAACCTCATGTTGGGGAGAGCTGTCATACTCTTGCCAAGGAGTATAACCTGAGCTGTGTGATCACAATCTGTATCTGCATCCATACAAATAGGAATAATATGAATTTGTACCTATGTTGGCTCATAGTTCTGGGGCATGATACCTTGGTATCATATCCAACTCGGTGTTAAATACTACTCCCTTATTGTTATGCTTATTCTATAGCAAATCCACTTTACAACTAGCATAAGGATTTATAATGAAAGCCAGTTATACGTCTGTCTCTTTTAAATTGTAATCAAAACTAACTATGTAGATTCCATATCTTATCTAGGGATCAAACTATCAAATCTTGCTTAAAATCTGAATACATACTTTTCAAAGAATGCTTAAACATCATCTTTCTTAAAATATCAAGACTAAAACTTAGGGCTTGAAAACCCTTTCTTGAAAACTCATGTCAAATAATCACAATTCATGTTCAATAATTAAAATCTTGAAATTCTTTAACAATTCTAGTCAAGATAATGAAATTTAATCCTTAATATACAAAATCAAGTCACACGCATAAGTATGTGAAAATAGTCATGTAATCCAACACTTAAATCACTTGTAACTTTATAAGGATCAAACAATGATATTCGGGTATGAACCCTAAAATATAAATCATGAAATTTCATGTAAACTAAACTTTAAGAACTAGTATTGGGCAGGAGGATAAAAGAAGTATCCTTGTTCATAACCCTACATATCTTAATGACGATGAAATTTATGAAAGATATGACCTTCAAGCTTGATTGTGCAACCATTGTTATTTTTATTATATTGTGTTCTATATGATGAACTTATGGTGTTAATAGGGTTAAAAATTTTTTAGGATCTATTAATTTTGTGAAGTTATGTTTAGGGACGTTTAAGAAGTGTCAAATGACTTAGTTTCCCTCAAAATAACTCAAAACAAAAGTGTTTACGTCGTTGGCCATAGGGTATGTAGCACATTACCCATATCCTAATATAGTATAGGGGGTGCATTTCCCCTTTCCTAAGCATTTCATTATCCTCGGGTGATGTGTTAGGCGATGCAATCCCCTTTCCAAAGCCATAACTTTTTGCTCGGTTATCGAATTAAGGCAAAATTGGTATCTTTGGAAAGCTACTTTGATTATATACAATTTAGTGGGTATTAATATTCTAAATTTCATATATAAATAAAGTTACATTCATTCAAAGATGACCCTTGAGAAATCAAACACCAAAACTTGGTCTATTCAAAAGCTCTTAGCTCACATTACTCTAAGTGGCATTGATGAAAATATTTTACACCTAATAAGCTCTCTTTTCACTAGGATAATGATCATAAGTTATGCACCCAAATATGAATCACGAGATTAGAGGTTTCACATGTAGGAACAACGGTTTGTTTTCTAGCTTAGAAGCGTACAGGGTATTATACTTGTCAAGGTTTGCTGCGACAAGTGCCATCATGACCCTTGTATTTTTGGGTCATGAAAAATTGGTATCAGAGTATCCAGATTCATTAGTATCAATAGTGTAATAACATGATGGTTAATAAAATCTTGTGGGTCGGTATATATACATTCGTATCTATCTTTGAGAGACTATAGGATGTCTTTGGGAAATTTCCCTTATTTTGTTCCTTATCGCGTGGATTTCCTTCATACCTTATGTTATAAGTAATATTTTAATATTTTATTCACATATTGTGATGACTAAATCTTTTGAGTTTAGAGATACTAAGCCTTCATACAAAGAGAGAGCATAGTTTAGAGTGAGTGTTACGAGTCGTGGATGGGTTTTAGGTTGTAGGTGGGCACGTAGATCTTCCCCATCAAGGAGTAGTGCTAGGGGAATCTCCCCTAAGCCTCATGTTGAGAATGCTGGAGAAGTTGATCCTACTTTGGTTCCACCAAGTTCATCTACCTCTGTCTTGGAGGGGTTATTAGTTCGCTTATTAACCCATTTGGAGAGTGACTCCTTGAGTGTGATTGGTGTTCTTCTAGATTTTAGTATTGTACCTCCATATGTGCCAAAGTCTGTTTATGGTGTTCCTCTAGCCTCGAGTGTAGATCCTCCTATAGTGCCTATTTCTACTTTTAGTACTCTGCAGACTCTGAGTTTTATTCCTTATTCAGTGCTTGCATCTGAGTATGGTATTCCAAGATTAAAATTTCAACCTTTGTTTATGTTACCTCCTTAGGTGGGATCTCATCCAGCTATATTCACCATGCCCCTCTTATGGCGAGTACATTTATGTCTTTTGAGGATCAGAAGAGGTTTGAGAGATTCACTCATTTGGGTCCTTGATTTAGTGGTGTTCTGGGTGAGGATGCCTATGAGTTTTTGATTAACTATCATGAGGGTTGTATAACTTGGGTTCACTCGAGATGCATGGTGTTGCATATACTACTTATCAATTAAAGGATGCTGCTAGAGATTAGTGGAGGCCACTGGTTAGTTACAGACCTCTTGATTGTCATAAGATATCTTGGGATTATTTCTCTAAGATCTTTTTAGAGAGATTTGTGCATTACAATCTGAGGGATTAGATGACAGATGAGTTCAATCACCTGGAGAATGGTTCCATGATTATTTTTTTGGGAAAATTATAGTTCCATTTTACCAAAAAGTATAGGTCTTTACAAAGCATGGTGATTGCTGACCAATCACCCTCTCAATCTTATCTCATAACATATACATACATATCTTATTACATTTGAGCCTATTACTAATCAATAAAAACATTAAGGATATGAATTAATAACCTTTAAGATATTCTTCCATCTCACATCATGGACTCCTCTTGTGTGTATTAGAATTGCAAAATCTCGACAAATTCTATCACTGGAGTAGCTCTCCTGTTGGAACCTGGATTGTTCTTTGCTCTCCATATGGAATATACCACCATGTTGAAATTTATTGCTGCTATTTTCTTGAGGTTTGGAGGCTGCTTCATGCCATTTACTAGCCAATCTATCTTTGTCTCCCAACTTCCCACACTTCTATTCTGTACCATCCACTTGAGAATTCTGCTCTATATCCCTTTAGTGATGCTATAAGCAAATAACAAGTGGTCAAACACCTCAAAAGCTAGTCCACAGAAGACATAAGTTTGGGGCACCTATATTCCTATCTTTATCTTTCCGTTGACTATTGTCAATCTCTTTTGTAAGTCTAGCCAAAAGTTGAACTTACGACTAGGTTGCATAGCAGGTTGCAGGATCAACTTCTTCCAAGGTGCTCTTGGATGTTAATGTAGCTACAGTAAATAGAGTTTTTTATGCTAAACTTCTCACCCTTCTGTAGTAGTGTTAATCTACTCAACAAATCCCTCTGCACTACTTATAGTTCCATTTCCATTTTCCTAGAATTCAGTATCTTCCAGAATAGCCAAGACATATTCTTAGGTAAGATCATATGCTCTAGAGCTTGTTGTTTTATGTAGAAGTTGTGTAACCACTTTATCCATAAGCAGTCCTTATTTTGTGCTAGTGCCCATAGATGCTTTGTAATTGAAACTTTATTCCACAGTATCATGTTCACCACATTGAGGACCCCATCTTCCTGGGGAAGGTTTACCTAGTCCCAAGCCACCAAAGCCTTTTTTAACACCCCAGCTTGCCCTATCTATAGGTAAGATTCGCATATTGCCTCAATCCAGTTCAAAAACTTTTTAGGAATAAGGAACACCTGAGCCTAATAAGTTTGCATTCCAGATATCACAACTTTTATCAGTTGTAGCCTACCTACATAGATTAAGAACTTAGCAGACAAATAAGTTATTGTTGATGTGATTTTTTCAACTAGTGGTCAGCATAGTGCTATGGAGAGTTTTCTTGCAGCAATATGGACTCCCAGGTACTTAAAGGGAAACACACCTTCATAGTAGCCTATTTCATCTAGTATTTCTCTTTTTAGCTACTCAGTAATTCCAGCCAGGAACAAGGAGCTTTTGTCAATGTTCAACTGCAATCCTGCTGCTTGGAAAAATTTCATAAAGGCCAGGTTCAACAATCTAATAGAGATTAGATCAGCCTTGTAGAATAGCAGCAAATCATCAACAAAACACACATGAATTTCCCCTACTTTCTTACATCTAGGATGAAATTGAAACTTCTTGTTCTTTGCAAGCTGTTTTAGCACTCTACTTAGGCATTCCATTGCAATTATAAAAAGGTATGGAGACATTAGATCCCTCTTCCTAAAACCCCTTTTCCCTTTAAATGGTTTAGTTAAGCCTCCATTTAAGGTCAAGGAATAAAATTCAGAGGTTATACAAGCCATGATCCACCCCATAAATTTCCAAGGAAATCCTAACTCAATCATCAACCTCTTTAGGAAGCCCCAATCTAGGGAATCATAATCCTTTCTAATATCTACTTTCAGTACATATCTAGGGGATACACCTTTGCTATTGTAACCATTAAAAAATTCATATGCAAACAATATATTATCAGCTATTGTTCTCCCTTCAATAAATGCTAATTGAGCTTCTCCTATTAGTTCACCAATTGCCCTTTTTAGTCTACTAGTAAGCACTTTGGTGATGATCTTATAGACAGTGGTGCAGCAAGCAATAGGCTTATAATCTTTCACATAAGTAGGGGTCTTATTTTTAGGCACCAAAGCTACAGTTGTGCAATTTACACCATTTCCTAATTCATTTATGCTAAAGAAATGAAGAATAGCATCCAACACATCAACTTTTACCTCATCCCAGCATGTGGTGAGAAATGCAATTGGGAACCCATCTACTCTTGGGTCTTTCTCCTTTGTCATCCCTTTGATTGTTGTCTATACTTCCTCAGTTGTTACTGGTTGGATTAGCAGCATTTATTGCTCCCTAGTTAAACAGTACCCTTCTTTTACTATGTCTATATCTATCTAAGGGTGCACATCCCCTCCAATCCCATAAGGTTGGAAAAGAAGGTGATGAATTATGCCTCAATATCTACAGGATTAGTCAGATTTGTACCTGTATCAGTATGAATTGAGTTAATACATTTGCACTAGACCTAATTTTCCACTGAGCATATAAATATCTAGTGTTTGAGTCTCCATATTTGATCCATATAACTCTAGATTTATGCCTATACACGTGTTCCTCAATGTTACTCCACTTCTTAACCTCAGCCATAGCCTCTTTCTCTTGGTCAAACAATGTTGAGTTTCCTGGATTTACAACAATTCCAGCTTGAGTTCTTTCCAATTTTTATCTAGCATTTTCCAGCTTGAGTTAATAAGCAACATAGTTCATATTAAGTTCCTTTAGATCTACCATAACACTTCTCAATTTTCCCCATAATATCTTCATAGGGTCTCCCTGGATCACAGTATCCCATGCCTCTCTCACTTTCTATCTAAATTCTGGATGGCTCATCACTGCAACATATAATTTGAAGGGTTTTGGGTGTAGATCTTTTAGAGTTATTCCCTGGCAATTTAGAAATATAGGGGAGTGGTCGGATACTTTTAGTAGAATATAGTTTACATCTATATGTCCATGTTCCTACAGCCATAAATAATTTCTAAATACCCAATCTATCTTGTTGTACACTCTATTTGCTCCCATCTATTTATTACACTATGTGAAATGACACCCTGTGGCTTTTAGGGAAGTGAAAAGGTTTTCTTCAACCATGTCCTTGAATTCTTGCATCTTCTATTGAGTTATGGAGCTCCAATTCTATCCTCAGAACTCAATACATTATTGAAGTCCCCTATTAGTAGCCACTCTCTGTGGATTTGTGCTCCTATACTATTGAGTTTCCTCCATAGCTCTTGTCTTTCATTCATGTCATTACTAGCATATACTATTGTTAGTAAAAAGGACTTGCTGGTGTTCGTATTGGTTACCTTGTAGTGTATAAATTATGCTCCCATCTCTACCATCTACATTTGTATATATTGCTATACCAATAGCCAAATCCTTCCATTTGGAGCTTTACAATAGTTGTATTGTGCATTCCAGTCCTTACCTATATTATCCATTATTCTAACAACATTTTTCTGCTTGACTCTGGTTTTAATTACTCCCATTAACTCGAAGGGCTTGTTCAACCCTCTAATTTTCCATGAACACACAATCATAGTGATTGAAACTGACTCCTACCTCCACTACTAGTATCTATTTGCTCCCTTTTAACCTGCTTCCCTTTCCTCTGTGTTCTTTTAGCCCTTTCATCATTTAGAGAGTCCTGTGTACTAAGCATAATAGATTTGGCATTTTCTTGTGCATCTTTCTCCCCTATTTGTTCTTTTGAACTTTCCTCATTTGTTGCTCCTTCTAGGGGTATCTGAGGTGCCGCATTGTTCAGGTCTTCACCCTTCTTAGGCTCCCATCTCTGGACTATCACATTATGTTTCCTATTCTTTCTCCTTCTTTGTTGTTGTCTGCACTGCTCAGGCTGATTTACTTGCTCAGGCATCTGCTTATGTGGACAGTTTTCACCAGTATGCCCATAAACATTGCAATCTGCACAGAACTTGGGAATCCGGTCATATCTTATTTCCTGTTGTAGGACCCCTATTTGGGGTTTAATTCCACCTGCTCTGAAAGGGGGTGGCTAATATCCACTTCGACCAAGACCCTGGCATAGGATATTCTCTCTATTTTAGTAGTGCATTTATCAGTGTACATAAGTTTTCCCACAACACTTACTAGTTTACTCGGTACCTTCTTCGACTAATATCCTAGTGGGAGGCTGGGGAACTTGACCCATAAGGGACTTTTTCTTAAACATTCAGGGTTGAATTCAAAATCTAAGGACTAATTCCTCAATATCATTAGCCTATTCCTGTACGTATATGGTCTTGATTGTACCACTAGGTCTCTATTTGCTGCAGACACAAATTTAAACACATAATAGCCATCATCGTGATACGAAACCTATGGTTTAGAGACAAAATTCCATACATGAGCAATATAGTTTTCCATTGTTTTCAAGTATGGGGAATCTCCCAGCACATATCTAATCAAATCAGTGCTCCAGTAATTCAGCTGTCATAGATATCTTCATCCTTAATTTCCACTACCATCTTCTCTCCTTTTGCCGATGGGGGGTGTAAGTAAGTGGTTGTCCAATTTGGGAGCTATAATTTTGGGCGTGCACCTACTCCATCACCATCTCTACCTTCTTCTCCGATTTCCCCATTAGTTCCTCTTTAGATGATGTGCCAGCTTCACCTGGTGTGGTATGATTTAAAGAACCAGCTTTAGATAATTGGAGTCACTGAGGAAACTATGAATCCTTCGGTGTTCTAGAAATTATCTTTCCAGATGGGTCTGGGTTTAGCTCCAAGAATGCCTCTAATTCTTTTTCCTCACAAATAGATTAGATTGAGTGAGGTAAGAAGTTACCAAATATTAATGGCACTAGTTTCTGTTGTATTCCACTAGCCGAAGTGACAATTGCCACCAGAGATGGTTTCATAGTCTGTCGTGTTGGCATTCTTTAGAGTATTCTTAGTGTGGTCATTCCATGACTATTGCTGGGTGTATAAGGCATGCTTTCATGCCTTGTCTTGAATTTCTATGTCAGCATTACCACCGAATCTGAGATGATTCGAAAGTTCATAAAGAGGTCGGATGTTTGTCTTCAGTTAGCTATGTCTCAGATAGTAGTGTTTGTAGTGACTTTTCAGAGTATAGTGGATCATCCTAAGATGACTATGTCATGACCCAAACTATGGCATTGTCGTGACCAATATCTCAAGTACACCAAGGATCGAAGACCACCTTCGTTTCCTAGTCAAACCGAACACAATGCCCAACAGAGGCTGAATTCCAAATATATAACAAGATAAGATATAAAAGCTCAAAGGAATTTAAGATAACTAAATATCCAACAACCAATTAAAATATCATCCAAGTCCACAACAATATCCATAAAACCTTTAAACAATACCGAAAGCCAATCTAAGTCAAGACATGCCCCCAACCCTGGTAATGACAATAACAATGATAATGTTAATATGAACTCTTCAATTCTAGTCTATGAAAGGACACTGATGAAATCACAAAGTCTTTTAGGGAATGGAAGCTCACCACTTCACCACCAACAATCGACGAACTGAGCTAATCCACCTAACTGTAATACCCCACAAATTTTCTTAGTCGTTAGATCTCTTTAAAGCATGCTAGTAGAAGCTTCACACTTAGAAAATTTGACTAAGTGTTGGAATTTTTTTCCATTTTATAAGCCTTTGAACTTTGAGGATTTATTTCGTGATCTTCCCGACCTTCGTTTGCCGATTTTGAAGTTGATTCATGATGGGGAAAGTCAATAATACATCTCAGGTGAGTTTCGGAATTTTTTAGATAGTGTAAGGGCATATTTAGTTTTCCAAAATAGTAGCTCAGGGCGATTAGCCCGCGCCACCCTGGCTAGTCCCTCGGGATAGGCAGGGTGCCGCTTAGGATAATGCCCCGGGCTAGGTAGGGCCCCGCCCTGGGTACTCCCCTAGCCCAAAAATTTCAGCATTCCACCTCCGTGCTTTCAAGGGCAAAACGGTCAATTTCCTAAACCTATATAAACCCATAAACATGATATTCAGCCTTATTACACCCAAAATATAGTGGTTTATCACAATTTCTCTCAAGAAGAAGTTAGGGTTTTCAATTGAGGATCCAAATTCAAGAAAATTCCTCCGTCAATCTTTGTAAAATCAAGAACTAAGGTATGTTAGGGGTTGATTCTTGGGTCCCTTCTACCCAAGAAGTTCAAGAATCCTTTTCTAAATTCAAAGATTATATATATTTGAGTTTTTCATGATTTATCTGAATTGAAATTGAAGTTCTTGTTGTTGTTGAGTTTTAATTCATGTTATGATTATGAAGTCCCAAGCTTTGATCCTAGTATGTGATATTTATGTGATACTCATGATAAAACCACTTCAAGTTGCATGTTGATTTATGTAACCATGATAATTAGGTGTAGAATTTATTGTATAACCAAATCATGCTCCCTATATGTTTGGTAAAATACTATTTGAATAAAATAGAGTCATTATAGCATATTAGTATGAAATGCCCAATTATGTATAAGTTAATGCATGCCTAGTGTTTGTTGAAAGGATTTAGTGAATGAATTATTCTATGTTGCATGTATTCCTATTCATGTGCATTCCTTATTGGATGAATTATGAGATATTAGTGTGCATTCCTATGCATGTACAAGTTTATGATTTTTAAGTGCTTGAAGAGCCTTATTGATTGTATGGTGAATGATCGACTATTGTATGCTATTCAAGAATTGTCATGTCTTATTATTTACATGCTATCGAGTCCTGGGGGTACTTGTACCCGATAACTTAGTTGTGTCCCTAGATCCGAGTTAGTTTTCAAGATAATTTCAGTCGACCCATGATCAGTAGGATTCAGTTAATGATAGAACTTAGAAAGACTCAGTAATCTCAGTGGTAGTCTATTCCTGTTCAGTATGCAGGTCAAACCTCAATAACATTCAAGTATTGGATTCAGAACTCAGTAGTATTTAGTTAGATGACAGAATTCAGTAATGTTTCATCAGTCAGCAGAACTCAGTAACCTCATTCCAGTTCAGTTAACCAGTATGAATAGTAATAGTTTAGTCTAAGAATCAGTTCAGTGTCTTTCAGTTAGGAGTAGGATTCAGCACCGAGAGAGCCTAGGGATGGGGGCTCACCCGCTAGATAGGACTAAGATCCGTAGGAGCAATCCCTAAGTTCTAGAACTACGTAGCCAGCATAGGTATGAGATGTCACCCGTTAGATAAGACTGACATACTTAGGGATCACCCGTTAGTGTAGAACTGATCTCAGGAGTCACCTGCTAGATTAGGGCTGACTCCATATCAGTTGTCTTTACCCGTGGCACGATATTGACACCCTTCTAGTTGGGGTTACAGGTTGGACCCCACTAGGTCAGATTCAGGGTAGGTCGGTTAGCTAACTACTTCCCACAATCTCAGTTTCAGATTCAGTCTTAGTGATAGAACTCAATTCAGTTCTACAGATTCAGGACTGTCAGATATACTCACTCGGTATAGTAAGAAACTTAGATAGTTTCGTAGAACTCAGAGATCACCCGCTAGATAGGACTAATCTCAGATATAGTCAATTAGTATTAGAAAACTCAGATATCAATATCAACAGACTCAGTTATTCAGTATCCTAATGTTAGTAAAATCAGATGTCAATGAATCAGTATTAGTAAATTCAGATAGCAGCCGTCAGTAAATCTAGTTATCAGTAATCCAATCGTTTGAACTCAGTATTCAGTGTTACTAAGATTTTAGCTATAGTTTATGCGTTCATGCATATCTTAATCATTTAGTATACTCATGTTATTCAGTCATCTTTAGTTCATGCATATGAGCCCTTGCATTTAGCCTTTTCTCATCTAGCATACCAGTACATTCTCATATACTGACGCATACTTTTCTCTTGCGCTATGGTGTTTTATACCATAGGTTCAAAAACACGAGCTCCCGAGCATCCTTAGCTGTTCAAATTCAGTCAACAGTAGTAGACTTAGCAGTGAGTCCTCATCATCCGAGAATATTCTTTTATTTCAGTATTGCATTAGATTTAGTATTTCAGTAGACGGAGTTAGTTGGAGGATTTGTCCCATAAACTCCACAGTTCAGACAGTTTAGAGGCTTTTTAGACTAGATGTTTAGACAGTTGTGCTAGTATTCAGTTTTCAGTTGTATTTCAGATATTTAACTTTATGGCAAGTTTTCCGCATTTTTACAGTATAGTATGCATTGCTCAGTTACAGGTACCAGAAAAGGGTTAACGTGTGGTCCTTTGGGATCATAAGTACCGTGTAGTGTCGGGGGTACCATACTCAGGGCGTTACACTAACACTATGCTGGAAAAGTAGAAGTATCTCCGAGGTATGCATCGCCTGGGGATATATCGTCTGAGTACGGTTAGTGGGTTGAGCATTAGCATGTAACTCAGGGACAGGAGATAAAATAATGCCAAGTCAAAACCAATTCAAATATGTGAGAACATCATCATGTACATATATAAATAATGTGTCGGGATAAGAAGCAAGACTTATTATGTACTTTAAAATTATTAACCCAGACTGTGCAACATAACTGTCATAATAGGCACCCATGAGCTATATGGGTCCGGCTCTCCTCTAGCCGAAAGGGCCTCAGTGCATGTGGCCACATAAACCAGAGAATAATAACATAGAAACATGCACTATGGGGGAATTGAACCTCCCGGTATATACAGAGAGTGACTTAAGCACTCTATCAATAATATGGGGCACTCAAACCTCTCGATCATTTAGACCCCCGCATCAGCAATCATGGTTTCCAGTATTGGTCCTTCGGGACCTCTACTTTCATGGAACAGCTGTACAACCCCCATTAAATCCCAATTAAAACACTTATCACATATTCCCATTCATTGACCAAAGAATTTACCATTAAGGCACGCCATGGGTGTCGTCATACCCTTACACTTGCAAGCTTATCTCTATGCCATAATAATCACATTAGCATAGGGAATACCTCAACCTTTTTGTTCATTAAATTAAATCATAACCAACAAGGCATTCAAAACCATGTTCATTGTTTAAGTTTTATGCAATGCAGTAACATTGGTGGGTAAGTCAAAAACCAAGTAAAAATTTCACAATTTAAAGCCATTTACACAAATGGTTTGAGGGAACATAATTATTCAAAACCAATTCCAATTTTAAAAACCAATTTGGGGAAAAACATGGCATCTTAGTTTATTCACCATTTCCATGCACCCAATAAGTTCAAAACCATTAATAAAGCATAAACAATGCATAATAAATCATGGAAAAATAATTTAAGAATCAACCATGTCAAAACCCTCAACCATAACAAAACCTACATTCAAATCCATATAATTTAAACCATGTGAAATACATGTTTTCCATAAATTGAGAACTAGGGAAGAGTAACATTCCTGGATAATCAAGGATTACGGAGAGAATTCGACCTTTAAAGCTTTAGATGGTCAACTTTTATTAGGTAATTTTTGCTTGAGAGAATTTGAGAGAGAAGAGAATGTGTTTTGATTTGCTAATGGGTGAAAATAATGCCCCAAAGGTGTTTTATGGTTGTGGATCACAAGTGGGGAAAAAGTGAAATATCCAAAGTGCCCTTAGTTAAAAGCTGAAAAATTATCGCAGTGACTACAGGTCACTCTACAACTCGTAAGGTCACATAACAAATCGTCACTATAATTCATAGCCAAGATAGTTTATAGGACATACACACAGTTTTGACCCTATGACTCACCTCATACGACTCCTTAAGTGCAAGTCATATCCAAGACAACCATTTGGGTAACTTATTGGTCACCCTACGATTAGCACATAAAGACTCGTATAGAGTCACTACGATTCATAAAGTCTAGTTGTTGTCAAGGAAGTAAGTTTGACACATACACTGGTTGGCCTACGATTTGAGTTTGTATGACTCGTATGAATACCTTACGACTTGTAAGGAGAGTAGTTATCTGAGTAGTGAGTTTAAATCTTAGAGATTTCTCAGGGACCAACACTTAGGGGTGTTTGATTCTCCCCCTTAGGATCATTCATCCTCGAATGATGGGTCAAGGCATCCTTTGGAACTATTTAACATAGAAATACACCCACACTTATCTTTAACAAAAATAAAAAACAAAGATATTAAGGAAATCACAATTTCCCTTAACAATGTTAGAAAACAAAGATGTTAAGATTAACACACATGTTAAGCATAATTTTCTGGAATGGGGAATAAGAATGGGTATTGGGACCTCATGTCCTCTTAGGCTTCATAAGTAGCTTCCTTGCCTTTTTGGTTCCACCAAAGAACCTTCACTAATGCCACATTCCTAGTCCTCAAATGATGGATCTGTTTATCTAAGATCTTAATCGGGACTTCCTCATAAGACAAGAATTTCAAAACACCAATAAGTTTAGCTTCCTTTTCCTTCTAAACCATATCACTCCTTTAATGGGAGACACCTTCAATAATACCAAATCATCCACCTCAAATTCCAATCCCTTCACCTCATGTCTGTATAGGACTTTTGGTGACTTTGGGCGGTTCTAAGTCTATCTCAAATCACCTTTACTTTCTCTATATCTTGGTTAACCAAGCCGGGAACATACAACCTATTCTTACCAACCTCAAACCACCAATTAGGAGACCTACATCTCTACCATAAAGAGCCTTAAAAGGGTCTATCCTAATACTAGAGTGATAACTATTATTATGTGCAAACTTTATGAGGGGAAAATGATCGAACCAACTACCACCAAAGTCAATCACATATGACCTTAGCAGATCTTCCAAAGTTTTAATCATCCTCTCTGTCCGTCCATCCATCTGAGGGAGGAAAATGGTGCTAGGTTTACCTTAGTTCTAAATCCTTTTTGAAAGGGACGTCAAAAGTGAGATGAAAACTGAGTACCTAGATCAGATATGATGGAAATAGGAGCACCATGCAACTTCATGATCTCCTTAATGAAGAGCTTAACATAATTCTCCAGTAAATAATTAGTCTCCACTAGTAAGAAGAGAGCAGACTTAGTCATCCTATCCACGATGACCCCAATGGAATCAAATTAATGGAGAGACCATGGAAGACCAGTAACAAAATCTATATTAATCATTTCTCATTTCCATACGAGCAACTCAATCTCTTGAGACAACCCACCAAGAATCAAGTGCTTAACCTTTACTTGCTAACACACCATACACTAAGCCATAAAATTGGCCGCACCCCTTTACATGTTATTCCACCAATAAATTTCTTTCAAGTCATGGTATAGCTTCGTCACACTAGGATGAATAGTATACCTCGACTCATGAGCCTTAACCAAGATTCTCTTTCGTAGTCCATCAACATTAAAAATAGATAATCTACCTTGGTATCTCAAGATACCATCACCAGTAATCTCAAAAGCCATCACCTTCCGGTGACCTATATTCTCCTTGATCCGCATCATTATAGGGTCCAAAACATGCTTCTCTTTCACCTCAGCACCAAGATATGACTTCACTACCTCTTGTACAACCATAACTCTATTATTAGAGTCCACGAGACAAACTCCAAGATTACTCAAACAGTGAATATCTTTACTAAACATCACTTCTCTTTGTCAACATGAGATAATCTCCCTATAGACAACCTGTTAAGAGAATCAACAACCACGTTAGCTTTACTTGGATGATAATAAGGACTCATGTCATTGTCTTTGAGAAACTCACGCCATCAAATCTGCTTGAGATTCAATTTTTTCTAGGTGAATAGATACTGGAAACTCTTATGGTCTGAGAAGATGTCCATACGAACTCCATAAAAATAGTGATATCATATTTTCAAAGCAAAGACCACAACAATCAACGCCATATCATGCATTGTATAGTTCTTTTCATAAACCTTCAACTTCCTAGAAGCATATGCAACCACCTTTCTATGCTGCTTCAACATATAACCCAGTCCCCCGTGATGCATCACAAAAACAAATAAAACCATCGGTACCCTCGGGCAGGGTCAAAGCCAGAGCCAAAGTTAACTTATCTTTTAACTTATGCTAACTATCCTCACAAGTATCCAACCATATAAACTTCACTTTCTTTTGAGTCAACTTATTTAATGGGGCAGCAATAGAAGAGAAGATTTCCATAAACCTTTTATAATAACTGGCTAAACCCAAAAAGCTTCAAATATCAGTTGGAGTTATAGGTCTAGGCCACTATTCAACCATCATAACTTTTTATGTATCCCCAGTGATATCTTCACTGGAAACAACATGAAATAGATAGGTCATAGCATTCAACGAGAACTCTCACTTTAAGAACTTCACATACAACTATTGATCTTTCAAGTTTTGCAACACATGGCTGAGGCGATCGTCATGATCTGCCTCACTCTTGGAATATACCAAAATAGCATCAATAAATACAATTACAAATAAATCCAAGAACTTCCAAAATACTCAATTCATAAGATCTATAAATGTCATCAGGGCATTAGTCAAACCAAAGGACATCACCAAAAACTCAAAATGTCCATACCGAGTATGAAAAATAGACTTACAGATATTACCTCCCTAATCTTAATCTAGTGGTAACCCGATCGAAGGTCAATTTGGAAAAGTACTTAGCGCCCTGAAGCTGGTCAAACAGATCATCAATCCTAGGAAGAGGGTACTTTTCTTTATAGTCACCTTATTCAACTGGCTGTAATCTATACACATTTAAAGGGACCCATCCTTCTTACACATAAAGAGAATTAAAGCACCCCAAGAAGAAATACTAGGGCAGATGAAACCCTTATCTAAAAGATCTTTTTATTGCTCTTTAAGTTTTTTCAACTCAGGCGGACCCATTTTGTGGGAGGGTTGGATATAGGAGAAGTGTCCGGAAGAAGATCAATCTCAAAATTAATTTCCCGACCTTGCACTAAATGGTAGAGACACCCTTTGAAAATCAATTTCAAGATCTAAGATAAGACATAAAACTTTCCTTAGGAACTAGGGATCTATTTTCCCTCTCAATCACCAGCTTATTTGGGAATTGAAAACTAACCCTTTGAATTCGATAATCAAGATATGCATAGCAAGAGCGCAATCAATCTATCCCCAAAATTATATCAAAATCTAATATGTCCAACTCTATCAAATCTACTAATGTCACCCTACCATAGATAGATATCACACAACCCCTATAGAATCTTCTAGCTATAATAGAGTCACCCATCGAGGTTGACACAAAAAAAGAGATTAGGAATACACTCAGGACTAAAACTATAATGAATAGCCACATAAGGAGCCACATAAGGACAATTCCACTGCATATGACCTATTTGACTACAAGTAAAACACCAATTTCTTCTTTGGTCACAAAACCCATGATGCACCTGTCCATAAAAACAACAAGAGGGGATAGGATAGAGCTGATTAGGCCCCACTTGCCTGAGATTAGGTACTTTGTGCCTTAAAATCACTATTTTCTGAAAGCAACGATCACTATATGGATTAAGGTATGGGATTCCAGCCATAGAATAGGAAATAAAATTGCCCCACTTTTTCTTAAACCATCTCTACCACTCTTCTGCTAACCTCCACCTTAGTTCGAATACGAAACTTCTTGTTTTATCTTTCACCCATCTCTGCTTGATTCTTTTTTTTCCTCTTCCACTTATTGCATATACACCACAAGTCTAGAGATATCCATATCCTTGTTCAACAAGGAGACCTTGCTCTTCAAAATCAAATTACGAGACAATCTAAAAGCAGACTTCCTTATTCTAGCCCTTATATTAGATACTAACTCAGAAGCATAATGCGAAAGTTGATGATACTTAATGGCATACTCCTTTCCTTTCATCTTTCCTTGCTTCATATATATGAAATTCTCAGCTTTTGCTTCCCTCAACTCTCGAGGAAAGAAGTGATTAAGAAAAGCAATAGAGAAGTCATCCCATAAAGTAGACTTAAAATCATCACCCTTAGACTGGTCTTATTTCTCATACCACTAATACTCCACATCCTTCAACTGATAAGCAATTAGGAGCTGGAGCTCTAGATTGAGTCTGAACTCCATAAGTAGTACGAGCTTCATCAATATTATCCTATGATGGGACAAAACAGTTTCCACGAGCATCAGATCTTCAGGGAGACATGATCTGAAAAGTAAACTATAACCCCTTAAATTTTGGTCCTTGAGAAATTTCTAAAATTTTATCATTACTACACAGAATACGACTCCCCATATGAGTCGTACGGAGTCTTATCGGGTCTTATGGACTCAATCATAGCCTGACCAATATGTTGGCTTAGAGTTTCTGTCCTAACTATGACTTAGAACCTATGAGTTGTAGGGTATCATAATGAGTCATATGGTGTCTTTCGTATCCTAACCAGTGAGATACCCAAATCATTTCTACTTTGACAATGACTAGACCATGCGAGTTGTAATAATTGAGTACGAGTCATATGGTACAACTCATAGCCAAGTCAGTGTTGGTAATCTTGGACACTATCCAACCTACGAATAGACAATAAGAGTTGTGGGTGATCTTTCAAGGTCACTCGTAACGACTGATGGTTAATTTTAGTCTTTTTAGTAAGGGCATTGTGGTTAATTTCATTTTTTCTGTACATGAACCCCTCGACCATAAAGAACTCTAAGGGGTTATTTCTTATTCATAACACAATCAAAACACACTCTCTTCTCTCAAAAATCTCCAAGCCCAAGATACTTAGGATTTCTAAGAAGTTGGTCATCTAAGAGCTCAAGGGTTGATTTCTCTCCATAAATTTTGGTATTTCAGGCATTTTACTCATGTGTTTTACATGGTATAAATTGTATGGAGTTATATGTGGGTTTTGTTAAGGTTAAGTGTTTTGATATGATTGATTCTTATAATGTTTCCATGATTTAGTATTCATTTTTTTTTGCCTTATCAATATTTTTAAACTTATCAGGTGCACAGGTATTGGGAATAAACAAAGGGGTCATGGTTTCCCCAAATTAGTGTTTTTAAATTGGAATTGGATTTTGATAACTGTGTTTCCTCAACCCACTTGTGTAAATGGTTTTTAATTGTGAAATTGTCACTTGGTTTGACTTACTCACCTATGTTATTACATTATATTGCATTGATGATTAAACAATGAACATAGATTTTGAAAACCTTGTTGGCTATGATTGGATTTAATAAACAAAGGGGGTCGAGGCATTCCCACAAAATAATGTGATTGTTATGGAATAAGAGATAAGCTTGCAAGTGTAAGGGTATGACAACACCCATGGTGTGCCTTAACGGTTGTTACATTGGTTAATAAATGGGTTATGTGAAACTTGATTTAAATTGGACTTAATGAGGGTTATATAGTAAATCCGTAAAGGTGTAGGTCTTAGATGACTTGTACTGGAAATTCATGTTTGTCGATACGAGGTTTGGTATTGATGGCCTATGTGCATAGTTCACACTACTGATATAATTATATCTTGGATTGATGTGGGGTTGGGGCATTCTCTAGTCTTCCTTAATACCTCTGGTTTGTATGGCTAACATGTACTGGGGCTCCTTTAAGAGGGAGAGATGAACCCATATATCCCATGGGTGCCTGTTCTAACCGTTAAGCTATATAGTTCAGGATAAATTTTTACTTCAAGCTAAGCCTTGTTCTCTTTCCTGGCATGACATGATTATATATATATATATTATGTGCATTGGCTTGAATGCCTTTTAAATTATGGATCATGACATTATTTTATCCCCTATACTTGAGCTACATACTAGTGCTCAACCCACTAATCATCTCCTAATGTTGTATCCCCACACAATACAAACACCGAAGATGTTTTTAATTTTCCTTCTAGTGTTAGGTGGATTGGCTTAGTTCATTGGTCATTTGCGGTAAAGTGGTGAGTTTTCATTCTCTAGAAGACTTGGTCATTTCATCAGTTTCCTTTCATAGTCTAGAATTGAAGAGTTCATATTATCATTGGCATTATTAGATAAGAGGGCATTTCCTGATACTTTATTGATTTAGATATTATTAGAAGGCTTTATGGATTACTGTGGACTTGGGTAGTGGTAGTTGGTTGTTTTGGTTGATTCTCAGTTATTGACCTTTGTTAAATTCTTTGAGCTAATCTTATTCTATCTTGTTTATGTTCAGATTTCATTCGCTATTGAGGTTACTATGTTTTATTTTGCTAGGTGGGGGGGGGGGGTAGTCTTTGGGCCTTATTGGACTTGAGACTTATTACAGTTTGGCCCTGGTCCAAGTTGTGACACAAATATATAGGAATTAGAAGAGATTTTAGGATCTTAGACACTATTGAACAAAATTAAACAACAAGAAAGGGAAACATTCCTAGATGTCTCATAGACTCCCCCTTATAAGTGTGGCACGCTACACACCTGCAAAAGAGACTTTATTTTTGTGTTCAGATTGGTCACATGCAGAGAGATTGTCCTTCTAAGGTTGCTTCTGGTGCAAATAAGATTCCTGTTACTGCTACATCAGCTCTTGCACCAAAGGGTGCTATGTCTTTTTCTGGCTTTGGTACTGGTCGACACCTTATCTATGCCCTCGCTACCCGTCTAGACTCTAAGGCATCCCCTGATGTCATTACTAGTATGTTGAAACTCTTTTCTCATGATGTATATTATTTTCTTGATATGAGTTCCACTCTTTCTTATGTTATCCCAATTGTGGTTGTGCATTTTGGTTTTGATCTTGAGTTTATTTTGGACCCCTTTTTTATTTTCACCCCAGTAGGAAACTGTGATTGCTAGAAGAGTCTTGTAATGCCCCGCAAAATCCTCTTCCAGTCTGAGCCTTAGAGCGTATTTGGTAAAGCGAAAATCTGAGTCAAAATATTTAATAAATATTCTCCCAAGTATGAAATACTTTGAAATCGTGTGGTAATCTATTTGAGTATGAATTAAGATCATAGTGGTCCCCTAACTCATGAACGAGTTGAAAACTTTCCTATCGTTCAAGTTTTAGTGACCGTCAAAATTTGGGATAATTTCAATTGACCATAACTCGTTGTATATTAATAAATGGGTGGTTTTCTATACATCAAATGAAATATCTTTGTATTATCTTTCCAACGATACCAATTTTGCCTAAATCCGATATCGGAGCAAAGAGTTATGCCCATTTTACTCCAGCATGTCAAGCTGAAAAATGGTGACGACGTTTCTGATGGGCTATCACATTTCTGGCACCCTTTTTGACGACGTCGTCACATTATAATGACATTTATAATGACATTGTCAGCCCTGGGTAGAAAATCAAGAATTTGGACCCCTTTTGGGACGACCATTCGTGACGGCCTATCACAAACATGACGGCCTGTCACGGATAGCGTCAAGTATATTTTTCCAGCAATTCAAGGGAGTTTTTGCAAGGGTATTTTGGTTATTTTTCACCCTTTTTGAGCCTCTATAAATATGAGGAGCCCTCATTCAAACCCTAATTCAATCATTTACTTTTTCACCTCTCTCAAGAGAGTATAACTAGGGGTTTCAATCAAGAACCCTAATCTTCCAAAAATCATCCATAAATCTTCAAGGTTTCTTCAAGAATCAAGTTCCTCATAGTGTGGGCTTCAAGAATTTATTTATTTCATGTGTGGATAAAGTTTCAAGCACTAACGTTCATCCAATTTCAAAGGTTAAGGTATGTAGATGTTGATTATTGGGTCCCTTTCATCCTAGAAGCTCAAGAACCCTTTTTAAAACTAAAAGTTTTTTATGTTTAAGAGTTGTTAATGATTTGTATGAGTTGAAATGGATGTTTAATGTGTTGTTGAGTTTTGATTTATGTTTTCCTACAAAATTTATGAGCTTTGACCCTAGTATGTGGAATTCATGTGATGTTTGTGATAAACCCTCTTGAAGTTGTTTTTCCATGTGATGTGTTCATGACTTTTGGGTGTAGAAATGGTTGAATAAGTGAAGAACGTTTCCCATAGGTTTGATAAAGAGCTTAGGTGAAGCATAAGGGTTGCTATAGTATGTTGAATAGGAAAGTCCAAATTGTGAGCTAGTCCATGCATGCCTAGTGTTTGATAAAATGCCTTAGTGAGTGAAATGTGCCAAGATAGCATGAAATCCCCAAGTAGGTGTAAAATTGGTCGTGTCTAGTGGTTTTTAAAAGACCCTAGGAAACAAAGGAACAAGTCGAGATATGATGGTTGTAAATCCCCCAATTTTGTGCTCTTGGATATATGTTAATGTCAAGTGGTTAGAAAGTAAATAGTGACGTGTTAGTATGAAGTTTCCCCCAAATCAAGTGATATCCAAATACATGACAAGACCAATATAGGTATGAAGCACTTGATGTAAGATCTCGTTGAATGGGGTATAATCTAATAGCATATCTTCTATAGGCTAGTATATGATGATGAATAGAGGTCTATGTTTCCTAAATAAATCTTAATAAAGCTCGGTAATCTCAGTTATCTTTGTAATCTCTGTATCGCTAGTAACCTAGCCTCAGACCTGTAATCAACTCAATTCTAATAGTATTCAAGTGATTCAATCCTAATTTCAGAAGTAATTCGAGTAATCCATTCAAGATCTGTATCATCAGTCGGATACCATGATTCGATATCTTTTCCATCAGATACGAAAACAAGTGATCTCAGCATAACTCAGTCAGACCTTTTGAGTAATATGATCAGTGTTAGATTCAGTTTAGCCAGTGTTCAGTTAAGAATTCAATTTTGTGTCTTTCAGTTTGGAGTAGAAACTAGCACCGAGCGAGCTCAAGAATGGGATCTCACCTACTAGTAGAGGGTGTGATTCTTAGAAGCAATCCTTGTGCTCCAGAATTACGTAGCCAGCATAGGTTGAGACATCACATGTATTAGTTGAGGGTGGATAAGAGACATCATACCTGCTAGGTAAGGGTAGATAAGGTGGCTTGACCTACTAGATAAGGGCCCCACTATTCTCGTTTGAGGACCTGCTAGATGAGGGTCACATAGAGTTGTCTTTACCAGTGGCGTGGTAATGACACCCTTCTAATTGGGGTACAGGTTGGACCCCACCTATGGTAGGTCGGGTTATGTCGATTAAGTGACTACTTCCCACAGTTTTAGTTTCAGATTCAGTCTCAGTTTTAGAATTAGTCTTCAGAAATTAGGACTATCAGATACAGTCATCTATCTTTATGAGGAACTCAAATAGTTTCGTTGATTCATGGACCATACCTACAGATAAGCTTAATCATATATACAGTTGATTGATATCATATTAAGAGATATGCTACCATACAGGCTTGATCACAGTATCAAATTCCTATTGAATATTCTTATCGTCAGATTCAGATATAATCATACTTCTTATCATTGATGATTGCTTCCAGAATAATTTGTTAGCAAAGTTGATCTCTAATTCTGTCACTCGAAAGTAGTAAGCTCAGAGTTCAGTCCTTGATGTAAGAACATCCAGATCCTCAGCTATTAGTATTAGATGAGTCAATGAATTAGTATCTCAGTGTCAATAGCGAGTTTAGTCTACAGTAAAGTGGTATGCGAGTTTTAATATCTAGAGTTGCGATGATTGTGTTTTGTTTTATGCATTCATGTATGTGCTCTCATGCGGCATCTTCATGATTATTTAGTTTAGATATTGTGCATGCATAAGCCCTTGTATTAGCCTACCCCATCTACATACTTAGTATATTTTTGTACTGATGCATTTGTGCTATGGTATTTTATTTGACACCATAGGTTCAGAGACACATGATCCAGTTTTTTCTTAGCAGTTCAGTCCCAGACAGCAGCAGTAGCAGTGAGTCCTCTTTCTCTGAGGATGAATTTTAGTGTACTATTATTGTTTAAGACTTTATTTATTTTCAGTTGATAGAGTTAGTTGGGGACATGTCCCATCAACTCCACAGATCAGACAATTTAGAGGCTTTTCAAACGAATGTATTAGTATTCAGTTTTCTGTATTATGAGTATTCATGGATGTGTTGAACCTTATGTCTAGTTTCCATATTTATTTTAGACATTGTGCAGTGTACAGGTACAGATATCAGTAAAGGGTTAACTTGTGGTCCTTTGGAGTTATAAACACCGTGTGACATCTCGGGATGAGATCTCGGGACATTACAAGTCTATAGGGGTTGTTTGGGTTCTGTTGGTGGTAGACAAATTCTGGTAGATCTGATAGAGTTAGAAATGGTAGATTTTGATGTCATATTAAGGATGGATTGGTTGAATTTGTTCTATGCTTCTTTACATTGTCAGACCTATAAGGTCCTCTTTAAATTTCCAAATGAACTGATTATTGAGTGGGAATATAATTCCTTATCACCTAAGGAAAGGTTTATTTCATATCTTAGAGTCTAGAAATTGTGTTCTAAACGGTTCCTGGATCACTTAATGACAATTAAGTATTCTAGATCCGAAGGCCCTTCTTTGCAAACTATCCTAATAGTCTATGATTTTTGACGTATTCTCTAATGATCTTCCTAGTATTCCTCCTGATAGGGAGATTGATTTTGGTATTGATATCATTCTAGACACTCGTCCTATCTCTTTCCCTCTATATATGATGGCTCTATCTGAGTTAAAGGAGCTCAATAAATAGTTAAAGGATCTTTTAGACAAGGGTTTTATCATTCTTAGTATGTCCCGGTGGAGTGCAGCTATTTTTTTTATGCATAAGAAGGATGGTTACCTTTGACTGTGTATTTATTACCAATAAATAAGGTGACTATACAGAATAAGTATCTACTTTCAAGGATTGATGATCTCTTTGATCAGCTTTAGGGTGCTAAAATTTTCTCCAAGATTGATCTTCAATTTGGGTACCATCAGTTGAAAATTAGGGAGGTGGATATCCCTAAGACTTCCTTCTGAACCCGGTATAGACATTTTGAGTTTCTGGTGAGGTCCTTTGGTTTGACAAATGCCATGGCCGCATTTATGGATTTTATGAATTGGGTTTTTCTGTCAATTTCTAGATTTGTTTGTGATTGTCTTTATCGATGATGTTTTGGTTTATTCGAAGAATGAGGCAGATCATGTTGATCACCTCTGCCTTGTGTTGTATACCCTAAAGGATCAATATTTGTATTCTAAGTTCTCTAAATTTGAGTTCTTGTTCAATATTATGACTTATTTAGGTTATGTTGTTTCTAGTGAGGGGATCATGATGGATCCACAAAAGGTTGCGGTGGTTAAGAAGTGGCCTAAAACCATACTCCAACCGATATTCAGAGCGTCTTGGGTTTAGCCGGTTATTATAGAAGGTTTGTGGAGAGCTTCTCTTCTATTACTGCCCCTTTGACCAAGTTGACTCAAAAAAAGGCAAAGTTCTTGTGGTCAGATGCTTATAAAGGCAGTTTCAAAAAGTTAAAGGACAAGTTGACTTTGGCTCCGATCTTGATCCTTCTTAAGGTTACAGATGGCTCTGTGGTCTATTGTGATATGTCCCGAGTGGGACTTGGTTGTGTGTTAATGCAGCGTGGCAAGGTGATTGCTTATGCATCTAGACAATTGAAAGTTCATGAGAAAAATTATTTGACTCATGACTTAGAGTTGTTAACTGTAGTGCTTGCATTGAATATAACATTATTTGAATGGAATTCATGTTGATATTTACATAGATCATAAGAGCCTACAATATATGTTTACTTAGAAAGAGATAAATCTGATGCAGAGGAGGTAGATGGAGCTGCTCAAGGATTATTCGTGGTTGTTGATGCTCTTAGCAGGCTATCTAGGGAAGCTTATCTCATGTGGATGTAGAGAAACAGGATTTAATAAAGGATATTGACAGTTTGGCTAATCTTAGAGTTTGTCTCTTTGATTTTGAGAATGGTGGCATGATTGTTCAAGAGGTGGAAAAGTCATCTCTTGGAGCTGAGGTGAAAAGAAACAAGTGATAGATCCTATTCGGATGCAATTCTAGGATGATGTAGGTAGGCAGAAAGTAATAATTTTTTAGATTTATGGGGATGGTATCTTGAGATACCAAGGGAGGTTGTGTGTTCCCGACATTGATGGTTTATGAGGTAGTACTTTGGTCGAGGCCCATAAGTTGCAGTATATGATCCATCTTAGTTCGATGAAGATGTATCTTGATCTGAAGGAGATTTATTAGTAAAATAATATGTAGCGGCATGTGGCTAATTTGTTGGCTAAGTGCTTGGTATGTCAGCAAGTGAAAGTACAACACTTGAGGCCACTGGGTTGTCTCTCAAGAGATTGAGTTGCTAGTGTGGAAATAAGAGATAATTAAAATGGATTTTGTTGATGGTCTCCTGTTGTCTCGCAAATAGTTTGATTTGATTTGGGTCATCGTGGATAGGATGACTAAGTCTGCTCACTTCTTGCCAATGAGGACCAATTTTTCTTTTGAGAATCATGCTAAGTTGTTCATTGAGGAGATCGTGAAGTTTCATGGTACTCTAGGTTTCATCATATCTGATCAAGGTAGTCAATTCTCATATCACTTTTAACGTTTGTTTCAAATAGGTTTGGGAACTATGGTGACCCATATCACCGCTTTCCACCTGCAGACTAATGGGAAAGCGAAAAGGACAATCCAGGTTTTGAAAGATATGTTTCGGGCTTGTATAATTGACTATGGTGGTAGTTGGGTTGAACACTTTCCACTCATAGAGTTTTCTTACAACAACAATTATCACTTTAGAATCGGTATGGCTCCTTTTGAGGATTTGTATGGTAGGAGATGTACTACTCCTATTGAGTGGTTTGAAGTTTGTGGGACCAAAATATTTAGCCCGAATTTGGTTCACCTAGCGATGGAAAAGGTGAAGGTGATTCGGGAGAAGCTTAGAACCGACCAAAGTCACCAAAAGTCCTATGTGGACGTGAGGCAAAGAGAATTAGAATTTAAGATAGGAGATTGGTTTTCCTAAAGGTGCCTCCCATGAAGCGAGTGATGCGGTTTGTGAAGAAAGGGAAGCTCAACCTTTGTTATGTTAGTCCATACTTAGTTTTGAAGAGGGTTGGTAATGTTCCTTATGGAGATGTTTCATGTGTTTGTTTTGAGGTAATGTGTGGGTGATCCTTCGATGGTTGTTCCTTTAGAAAGTGTGGGTATTTCAGATTCCATGTCTTATAAGGAAATTCTAGTGAAAATCTTAGATCGACAAGTATGTCGGTTATGGACCAAAGATGTGGCTTTGGTGAAGGTTCTTTAGAGGAACCACAAGGTTGAGAAAGCTACATGGGAAGCCGAGGAGGACATGAAGTCCAAGTACCCATTCTTGTTTCCCGATTCAAACGATCGTGCTTAAGGTATGTGTAATTTTTTACCATTTTATTTTCTTTTTTTTATTAAAGGAAGATTGTAAATTCCTTGATATAATTGTCTTCTATCTTAAAGGTAAGAGTAGTGATGTGTGGGGTATAATCGTGCTAGCAAATATCTTGTCTTGTCATTCGAGGATGAATGATCCTAAGGGGGGAGATGTGATGCCCTGAATTTTTGGTGCTTGAAATTTTTCTGAGTTTTGAGCTCCCTTCCTTGACAACGACTCTCCCTATGAGTCGTAGGGTATCTTGATGGGTCAAGTAAGCCTAGTTGTAAGTGTTCAGAAAGTGGTGTTGAAGTTACTATCCTGGGTACGACTAGAGGGTATTAGTCGTAAAGACTCATGACAAGTCGTAACCAAATCATATAAGTTTGTGGCATGATTTTGCTCTGAGTACAAGTGCCTCACTAAGAGCCGTAAGGATTTGTTATGAATCGTGGGGTGTAAATCATAGGGTGTCCATTATATACTCCAAACGGGTCCTATGTTGATTACAACTGGGACCTATGAGTCGTAAACTCAACAATATAGGGTGACTTTGTGGTACTGTCTTGGTTACGACTCATGGTGATGAGTCGTAAGGAGTGGCTAAGAGTCAAGGGTCAACCCATAGACAAAGGTGCCACATTTTTAGAATATAAGTTAACGGCATTCTGGAGATTTCCACTCTTACCCAAATTTAAACCCACATCTTATAACCCCTTTAGGGTGTTATTAACAATTAAAAACCAATCTAAGTAGCTTCTTAAATACTCAAAAGGCTCTCTAAGTTCCCTCAATCAAGCCAAGCTAGGGTTTAATCAAGTTGGTCATCTAAGGGCTCAAGGGTCGAATTCTCTCCAAATGTCTTGGTGTTTAAGGCATGTTACTCTTCCCTTCATTGTTAATTTATTAAAATCGCATGTTTTAAAGTATTGTTTAGGAGATATTCATGTTGTTTTTATAACAGGCATTGAGGGTTTTGAATGCTTAATGTTAAACAATGTTTTCCCATGGTTTACATATGATTTTTCATTCTTTAATTATGGTTTTGAACTTGTAGGTGCATGAGTATGGTGAATGAATTAGGGAATTATGATTGTACCAAATTTGTGACTTTTGAAGTGGTTATGACCCTAACCCCATAATGTGAAACTGGTTTTTAATTAGGAGAAATGTGGGAATTTGTAAAATTGAACTAGTCTTAAACTATTGCATGATATAAAGAGGTGTTTGAAACACAATGGTCTGATTAATGAACAAAGGGAGTTGTTTTTCCCTAGTTAATGGAAATTATTTTAGATTGTTCTTATTACCTTACAAGTGTAGTTGGTATGACGACACCAACAATGTATGCCTAAATGTGTATTGTGTCTCAACGAATTAGATTGTGTGATAAATGTTTTGATTATGCTTTAATGGGGATTGTGTAGTTGAGTCGTATGGAGGTTCGAGTGGCCAATACTGGAAATCATGTTTTCCAATGCTGGGGTCAAAGTGACCCGGGAGGCTCGAGTCCCCCTTATTATTATTTCATGATTAGGGAGGTTCGAGTCCCCTGCAAGTCATTACATGATTGGATGCTTAAGTCACCTTAGCATATGTCGGGAGGTTCGAGTCCCCCAGATCCATATATATGAGGTTATTCTACGGTTTGTATGGCTACACGCACTGGATCCCAACCAGGGGTGAGAGTTAGGTACCATATAGACCGTAGATACTATTATGTGATAGTTGAGGTACAAAATCCAGGCTAAAGTTTTAAGTGCATGTTAAACCTTGTT
Organism: Capsicum annuum; assembly: GCF_002878395.1. Classification (NCBI taxonomy): domain Eukaryota; kingdom Viridiplantae; phylum Streptophyta; class Magnoliopsida; order Solanales; family Solanaceae; genus Capsicum; species Capsicum annuum. Next base: position 12,285 of record NW_025830045.1, on the reverse strand, counting down.
CCCTATCCCGGCATGTGAAGCATATATGTATATGCATTTGGGTATGTGCATTGGTTTTGAATGATTTTAAACTGTTGATCATGACATTTATGTTATCTTTATACCTGAGTTACATGCTAGCGTTCACCCCGCTAACCGTCTTCAAACACTGTATCCTCATGCGATAAGGGAACTAGTCATGCCCCTACTTCTCCTACTCAGTGATTAGGAGTCAGGATCATCTGGTGAGTTGACATTGAAGTGGCGAGCTTCCATACTTCAGAATTCTACATTTAATGTTTTAGCCTCTTATGTCTTAAACTATTTAGACTTGTTTTTGGCTATAGTTGGGGGCATGTTCGAACACTTTATTGATATTCAATTTTGGTTCTTTGTCTAGAAGGATTTTTATAGATTATTGTGGATATTAGGCAATGTTGGTCTGTTATTTTGCCGGTCGCCGGTCGTTGGTGATAGACATGTTTTAAATTTTTCTTAAGCTTGTCGCAGTCTATTTTGTTCTATGTTTGGAATTCATCCGAAAGCAAGGATATTGTGTTGTGTTTGAGTTGGTTAGGTGCAGGGGGTGATACTCAGTCCACGTAGGACTTGATATACTCGCATGGCCAAGCCCTGGTTTGGGTCGTGACTGAAATACTGAAGATAAATAACTGATAACTAGTCCCCGACTGTGAGGACTGACCAAGAATGCACCTAAGTGATACTGAAGTGAACTACACATGGTCCAAGTATTGAGCATCCGAACCTATATTATGATACAATATAGCGCAAAGAGAGTATGTGATCAGTACTTTGAATGTATTGAGTATGCGACATGAGAAACTAATCAACATGTATGAATGGAACATGAATGCATGAACATGTAAACTGAATGTAAGACCATGTATAAGCATATAATGAATAAACTGAATAAATTAATATCTAAATTCAAGGTCAAGTATATCTGGACTAAAACATACACTGAATACACAAAGTGAAACTGAACTAGAGACTATGGGAGCTAACTACAATAGATAAACCCCAATCTTATCAAAACCAGGGTCCAACCTATAACCCCAGTTGGAAGGGTGCTAGTACCTTGCCTAGGGTATCAACACTGGCTGGCATGGATCCACTAAACCGATATCTTGAAGGACTAAGGTGTCATGCCTCTACTGACGGGGGACCCCTTATGACCTACGGTGGCACCGTAGTTCTGGAACTTAGGAACTACTACTAACGGTCTCATGCCTAACTAAAGGGGGAGCTGTCATCCTTACGTTCACTCGGTGCTAAGTATTACTCCCAACTGAAACACAATAAAGCATAAAATGAAAAATGAAATGATTATTGATATGCTCAAGTCATGGTATTTTGAAAATAACAATACGTGTATAATATGAACTGTTCAATAAAATATAAGCTAACATATGCATGAGTTCTAAGGTATCAGGTGTTCATAACCCACTAGCTCTGACTAATGCTATAGATCATGATGATATTTAAGAATGATCATGGTAGGGAAAGTCATGAATAATACTCAATATTTCAATAACTGATCATGATATGGACACTCGCTATTATCAAACATATTAAGACACAATTTTATAGAGGAAATATATTATCATGGTTCATAAACAAAACAAATAGAGAGAATTGATAAAAATCATATTTGACCTGGAACCCAATACAAGGAAAAGAGGAATTTACTTGAGAGTGAACGGGTTTCTTGGGATTCAATGGATGGAAGGGACCCATGATGAAATCTCACATAACTGAAGGAAAATTGCTTGGACAATTTCTTAGAATTGAACTTGAACATGAAGAACCCTAGTTGCCTTAGAGTGAAGAGAAAAATTGCCCTTTTTGGTTTCTCTGGGTGGAATTACAACTTAATCATGAATTTGGGAATTTTGGGTCTTTTATACCATCCTTTGGGTAGCCCAAATGACGTGGGTTTTGCTTTTAAAATAGTGGGAAAATAAAAGTCCTTGAGAAATTGTGCATGAAATTTTCTCTCAGTTTTACAAATCACCTCACGACTTATTACAACTGGTCACGAGTCGTGGTCTCAGTAATAACCTAAATGTTGAGGTCTTGGTTCCTTTTTGTTATGACTACAACTCTCCTCCTAACATCATATCATGACTGATCATGCATCGTTAGGTAAAGTAGTAGTCTAATACTGGATTTTTAGCTATACACTGATGTGATAACGAGTCCCTCCCAACAACTCGTGGTCACTGGTGACGAGTCATAGGGTGGATTTGTTATCACTAGGCTAAAACTGAGGCTCCTTACTATTCAGATAACGAGTCCTCATAATGACTCATTACGTCTGGAAATGGGTCATCAAGTAAGTTATAGCCACTGGCAGTTGACTGATACCTAAGAAAAAATTTGCATAACTTTTTCCCACAATATCGGATTGAGGCAAAACTTATGGTGTTAGAAAACTAAATTAGTGGCCTATCTTGTAAGGGATATAGAGCTTGAAAACTTGGGGGTATTGAAATATCTCCCCCTTGGGATCATTCATTCCTGGATAAAACTGACTAAGTTGAAACATGGAGGGGGGAGGGGAAAAGACTGAGATTTGGAACCAAATACTTATGAGCTAAAACATGAGTTAAAATCTGAGTCTGAGACATGATGCATGGATCAAACTAAACTTATGAATGTATGCTATGATATGAGGATTTTTCTTGATGGACTAAGATAGAAATGAAAGAATTGGTTAATTAATTAAGAGAACTCTTACCTCAAGCTGAAACTGGGTTCAAGGAGAAAAGATAAAGGTACTTGGCTTTCATATCTGCCTCTGCTTCCAAAGTAGCTCCCTCAACTGACTGATTCCTCCACAAAACTTTTACTAAAGTGAACTCTGTATTCCTCAGCCTACGAACCTGGCGATCAATATTTATTTCACCACAAGATTAGTAACGTATAAATGGAAAATAATTTTTTTCTTTCTTTTCCTTGAATTTGGATTCTTTTTCTTGATTACTTCTATTTGTGGTTTTCAAGATTAATTGTTTGATTTTAATGCGACGTAAATTTTATTATTTCTTATTATTAAATAGGTGCAAAAAATATACTAGGTTCGGCTTATAGCTAACGTGAGAATGAGCGAGATGAGTTGCGGATTTATTTAAGACTTTTCATAAATAAGTATAAAATTAGACAAGATAAAATTATTTCTAAGTTTACAAGAGACAAATCAATGCCTTTAACGTTAGGCAAATTTCAAGCACGTTTAAAATATTCATGGGATCTCAACTGGGACTTCTTCATAAGAGAGACTATTTTCCATGCCGACCTTTTCTAAAGGAACTACAGATGCTGAATCACCAATTCATTTCCTTAACAAAGAGACATGGAACACTGGGTGCATTGATGTTAACTCTGCAGGGAAACTCCAACTCATAGGCTACCTTTCCATACCTACTCAAAATTTTGTAAGGACCAACATAACGGGGGTTGAGCTTTCATTTCTTACCAAACCTCTTCACCCCTTTCAAGGGCGGAATATTTAAATATATAAAATCACCAATATCAAACTCAAGCTCCCTTATCCTCACATCTGCATAGATTTCTGACGGCTTTGGGCCGTCTTCAGCATTTTCTAATTAATTGAACTTTCTTCATTGCCCCATGCACTGAATTTGGCCCTATCAAATCAGCTTCACTAACCTCAAACCAACCAATAGAAGATCTAAAACTCCTACTATAAAAAGCCTCAAATAGAGATATCTGAATACTGGAGTGGTAGCTGTTATTATAAGCAAACTTAATCAAAGGCAAGTGGTCATCCGAATTACCCTGGAAATCAAGTATGCATGCCCTCAGCATATCATCTAAGGTCTGAATAGTTCTCTCTTTCTGACCATTTATCTGCAAGTGAAAAGCCTTATTAAGATAAACTTGGGTACCAAGACCCTTCTAAAAGGCTTTCTAAAAATTGGAGGTAAACCAGGTACCTCTATCCGAAATGATAGTACAGGGGACTCCATGTAACTTCACCAACTCCCTGAGATAGAGTCCAGCGTAATCCTGTATGGAATCTGAAATGTTAACTGGAAAAAAATGAGCTAACTTAATCATTCGGTCCATAATAAGGCAACCTTGTGAAAAAATCCATATTGACCACTTCCTACTTCCAAGTGGGGATAGTAAATTCCTGAAGAGTACCACTAGGTCTCTAGGGTTCAACTTTAACCTACTGGTAATTTGAAAACTTAGAAACAAATTCTGCAATATCTAACTTTATGCCATTCCACCAGTAGACTTCCTGCAAGTCATGGTACATCATAGTGACTCTTAGGTGAATAGAATACCGAGAACTATGAGCTTCGGCCAATATCTGCTACCCTAAATCACCTACATTTAGAACACATAATCTGCCCTGACAGCGAAGAACGCCATCTCTCCCTTGAGAGAAAACCTCATCCTTCTAATCCTAAACTGCCTCATTTAACTTAAGAAAAGTTGGGTCACTATCTTGCTTTTCCTTAACTTCGGCAACTAAAGAAGATTCCAAACCATTTTGAACCCATACACTACCTTCGGACGAATCAACTAACTGAACTCCCAAACTAGCAAACTGATGAACCTCGCGAACTAACTCTTTCTTTTTATCCTTAACATGAGCAACACTCACAGCTAGAAAAAGCAAAAAAAAACAAATACAAAAAGTTACCACATGTGGTCGTTTTTCCTATTTTTGCAACCACAAAAGTGACCAAAAGTTGTGGTCTCAAAAACAGTGGTTGCTCTTTTAAAGAGACCACATGTGGTCGCTTCAAAAAAATATATATTTATAATTCAATATCATTTTAAAAAATAAAAGATAATCAATTTTTTTTAATTTTAAAAAGAGACCACCAATGGTCGGTCACTTTTATAAATTTAATTAAATAATTTTCTTAAAGTGTTTGATTTTATATATATTATTTATTTGTGGTCGCTTTATTAAATATTTATAAAATTAGTTTTAATAAAAGTGACCACATGAGGTTGCTTTATTAAATAGTAATAAAATTATTTCAATAAAAGCGACCACATGTGGTCGCTTTTAAATATATATTAATTAATTAATTGACCATATGTGGTTGCTTTTATTAAAATTAATTAATTGACCATATGTGGTCGCTTTTATTAAAATTAATTAATTAAATAAATATAAGAAAGCGACCACATGTGGTCGCTTATAATATATATTAATTAATTAATTTTAACAAAAAGCGACCACAAGTGGTCGCTTTTGTATAAATATTAATTAATTAAATTTATAATAAGCGACCACATGTGGTTTCTTTTATTAAAATTAATTAATTAATATTTTTGTTATTATTCTAGTAACAAAATTCTAGTTCATAAAAGTAGAACTAGTTTAGGTGTACGCGCCTTGCGCGTGTACCTCACTTTAATGAGTTCAAACATTATATTAAATAAGATATTTGATTAAATAATAAAGATGAATATAATAATTAAATTTAATATCTTTTGAGTATGCAAGAGAATTTATTTATTAAACCTAATCTTTATCAAAAATATTTGTAAAGGTCGATCGACATCCACCTACCATCTGTAAATTGCAACAAAATAATACAATGATAGAGACATCAAAATAATACAATTAAATCTAATATTTACACACACAAATTTTCTCTAAGTCGTCCGACACTCATCTACCACCTGTAAACAATAACAAAATAATATGATAATAGAGATATCAAAATTATACAACTAAACCTAACATTTACATAAAAGAATTTCTCAAAGCTGACCAATATTTATCTATTACCTGTAAACTGCAATAAAATAATACGAGAAAAGTGATATCAAAACAATACAATTAAACTTAAATTTTACACACAAAATTTTCTCAAAGCCGATTGAGATTCATCTACGAACTGTAAGCTACCACAAAATAACAGAATAATAAAGATATTATGATAATACAATTAAACCTAATCTTTACCCAAAAATAATTTTCAAAGCCGACCCACATTCTTCTAGCATCTTTAAATTAAAATAAAATAATAAGATAATAAAGATAATAAAGATATTAAAACACTACAATTAAACTTAACCTTTACATAAGAAATCCTTCAAAGACAACCGACATTCATCTACGACCTGTAAACTATGAAAAAAATAATAGTGATCACAAAGCTTCGATTTTGATCCAACTAATTATTGTTTGAGCGAAAATTTTTACCCTAAAGAATGATTTTGAATGAAAACAAAGAATATATATCTATATACACATGTTGAATTTTATTATACTGACAAAAACAATGAAGAAGTTGAGGGTTAGAAAATCAAGCATCCACCAATTTAGACATGCAATCGAATCAAGTTAGATGAGCATCAATCATACTTTCCTAATAGGAAAACCGGTTTGTTCTCTAGTTTAACGTACATCTCAATATTTATAGAAGTATTTCCTTAATAAAGTCCTATATTAGGAGTATTTTTCTAATTGAATAGTAGAAAAAAATATTAATTAATTCTCCTACCATATATGTTAGGAAGTCTAGTTATAGAAAAATATTAATTAATTCTCCTATCATATATTTTAGGAATCTCATATATTTTAGGAAGTCTAGTTAATATAATAAGTAAAAAGACAGTTTTGTCTAAAGATGATTCTTTTAATGAAGGGTAAAAGTTCAATTCACTTTCTAATGGTCTTCTCACTTTTAATATATTATAGATATAGATATATATTAAATAAATATAAGAAAGTGACCATATGTGGTCGCTTTTATTTAATTAATTAATTAAAATTTTAAAAAGCAACCATGAGTAGTCGCTTTTAGATATATACACATTTAAATAATTAATTTTTAGAAAAGCGACCACATGTGCTCGCTTTTCTATATGTTAATTAATTGACTTTATCTAAAGCGACCACATGTGATCGCTTTTATTAAAGAAATAATTAAATTTTGTATAAAGCAATCAAATGTGGTCGCTTTTGTTTATTTAATAAAATTTTAACAAAATTATTTGTAAAAACTAATTAATTAATTATACAAAAGTGACCACATTTGGCCACTTTTATAAAAATTTTCAGATTACCAACCACATGTGGTCGATTTTTTTGATAAATTTTTAAAAAACGTCCACTTTTAGTAAGTTTGACTGGTTATTTTTCCTAAAAGTTATTTTTCTGGTTATTTTTCCTAAAACCGACCAAGAGTCGGTTTTGCTGGTATTTTTGTAAAATAAATTACTGCATATATATGCTTGTAAGCAATAAAATTTTATTAAATTTAAATCTGTACAAAATTCAAATTATATTAAATTCAAAATATATTAGTCCCTAAATATTGTGGATTAATATAATTGAATTATCTATTTAAGTCCAAACACTGAGATTTAAATAAAGTCCGACATTTATTGGGCTAGTCTATTAATTTGGGCTACAAATGAGGAGCCCACACTGTTAAGCCCAAGATATTATCATATTCTAAAGGCTCAAATGATTGCCACGTGACAAATGACGTGACATACCAAGTCAAGTGAAGGAGCCAATAGGACCATGCCATATGTCAACATGATGCAGCAAGCCTAGTGAAATCAAAAGCCCATAAAATGCGCTACATCACTTGAATTTGATTGGTCAAAGGAAGTACATCTTCATCATGACTCTTCCCTTTCCACAACTATAAATAGGAGTTTCATAGTTCAGACAAGAGGACCAACAACTCTAACAAGAAGCAAGAGAAATCTAATGGATCAAATGCCACATTTTCCCTACAAAGCCCAAGCATTCAAATTTAGTTCATTAAGATTCAACAACAAAGTCAAAAACCCTTCAATGCAAGGCATAAGTCAAGATCAAGTCCATCAAATCAACAAATCAAGTTCAAATTCAAGATCAAACTTTAAGCCCTTCAATTTATATATGAAAAGACAAATCAGAGGATTCATAAAGATTGTAACACTCTCATTGAAATCAATAAATTAATTGTTGCAATAATTTTTTGTCTCGATTGTTATTTTCCGATCTCAAAATTTTATTTTTCAACAAATTATGACACGCCAGTGGGACCAAATCCGTCCTTCATCTCTTCTCTCATAAATCAGATCTGCAAATGAAAGTTTTATGGGTACTTCAAGAGTCTTTAAGTTCAATAAAATTTTTTAGACATTTTGAGATCGAAAATAAATAATAGGGATAAGAAAAATATTGTAACAATCATTTTATTGATTTTAAAGTGAGCGTTACAATCTCTATGAGTCATCTGATTTATTTTTTCAAATATAAATTCAAGGGCTTAAAGCTTGATCTTGAATTTGAACTTGATTTGTTGATTTGATTGACTGATCTTGATTTGTACTTGAATTCAAGGGCTTTGGAGCTTGTTTTTAAATTTTGTGTTCTTCAATCTTGTTGAACTAAATTTTAATCCTTGAGCTTTGCAGAGAAATTGCAACTTTTGATCCATGAGCTTTCTCTTGCTTTTTGTTAAAATTATTGGTCCTATTTTCTGAATTATAAGACCCCTATTTATAGTTGTGGAAATGGAATAGTCATGATGAATATGGACTTCCTTTGACCAATCAAATTCAAGTGATGTGGCACCTTTTATGGGTTTTTAATTTCACTAGCCTGCTGCATCATTTGACATATGTCATGGTCCTATTGGATCCTTCACTTAACTTGGCATGACACGTCATTTGTCATATGACACTCGTTTGAGCCTCTAGAATATGATAATAGCTTGGTTTGACAAAGTGAGCTCCTCATTTATTACCCAAATTAATGGACTAGCCCAATAAATGTTGGGCTTTATTTAAAGTCATGTCTTTGGACTTAAGTAGTTAATTGAAGTATATTAATTCACAATATTTATTAGGGACTAATATATTTTGAATTTAATATAATTTGAATTTTATATGAATTTAATTTAAATAAAATTTTATTTCTTACAAATACCCCTACTTTAAGGCTTGTTGAAATATTTAATTCTTTTCAAAGCTAGACTTGAAATATGAACTTGATTACTTAATTACAATACCATTAGTGTAAAAAAAAATGAAGGATGCTTCTAAATGGCCATAATTTTTTGGCCATAAAATGTCCATAAATGTACAAAGATCATACTAACCTTTTACTTAAATAAAAAAAAGTAAATTTTTAATATTAAATGCAACTAAAATTTATGTGGGATAACTTATTACTATCATTAAATGTGAAAGAAAATTAAATTAACTTTACTACATGGGATCCACCTAACTTCATTCATTGCATTTTCATCCTTCTCCCTCAATCTTCAATTTAGTCTTTTTTTTTTTTAAATCAAAATTTAAAACTAGTTTTATTACTACATTGATCATAATTATTTAAAATATTTTTTAGAAAAGTTCATAAATGATTATTAATATATTGATCATAATCCTTTAAAATATATTTTAAAAAAGTTCATCTATGATTAACTAATTTTGAACTTATCAGAATAATAAATTTATTATTATATAAAAGTCATTCAACTCTAAAGTTTATCACATTTTTTTAAAACATTAGCTAGGGTTGACAAATATGAACAATATAATTTTTATAATGTGTCAGTGTTTATTATATTTAAAGTATTTTGAATTTTGATTACCAATATTGAAATATTTTGAAATTAGACTTACAAAATTAAAAAATTATTTAAATATAATAATTAATAAAATTATTTAATTAGAATACATATTTTTTTCCATAATTTTTTGGCCCAAAAATGGTCATAAATGTATAAAGACTATACTAACCTTTTCCTTTAAAAAATAAATAAATCTTTACTATCTTCTAAATTCAAGAACTTAAATATAACAAAAATTTATATTGAATAAATTATGACTATCATCAAATATGAAAGAAGAATATTTATTTAACTTTAAAATAGGAGACCAACCTTAATTTCACCTTCTATCCAATCACACCCTCCCTTTTCCTCCTTCTCCCTCAATTTCTCTTTAGTCTTTCATTTTTTATTGAAATTTAAAACTAATATTATTATATATTGATCATAATTCTATAAAATATTTTTGGATAAAGGCATTAGTGGTTAACTAAATTTTGAATTTATCACAAAAATTTATTTATTTATTTATTAATGATATAAAAGTCATTTCATTCTAAAGTTTATCACAAAAGTGTTTTTCTTAAAACATTAACTAGGTTCAACGAATATGAAAAATATGATTTTTATAATGTGTCAATGTTTATCATGTCTAAAATATTTTGAATTTTGATTATCATTATTGAAATATTTTCAAATTAGACTTATAAATTATTTAAATATAGTTTAAATCTATTAAAATATCATAATTAATTAAAACTATTTAATTAGAGGAAATATTAATAGTGAATATAAGTAATATTCACAAGTTATCAAATTACCGTAATATAGAGGTACAAAATTACAATAATAATGTGTCTTGATATCTTTAGTTGTTGTTAACTAGGGTCCACAAATGTGAATTTTGTGATTTTCACAATTTTTATAATGTGTCAATATCTATTATGTGTATAATGATTTGAATTTTGACTGTCGTTAATGAAATATATTAAATTATATTTAACATTTATCTAAATATATAGCTTAAATTTTATTTAAATATAATATTACTTAATTAGAGATCATATTAATAACAAATATAAATTATAATTTGCAAATTATAAAATCAACGTAACATAAGGACGTAAGACGACAACATTAATGCATGACTCTCATGAGTTGCTGTTAACTAGGATCAAAATATGTGAACTATACGATTTTTATAATATGTGGATGTCTCTCATGTTTAAAGTGTTTTGAATTTTGACTGTCGATATTGAAATATTTTGAAATTATATTTAAAAATAATTGTAATAAAATTTAAATTTATTTAAATATAAAATTTAATAAAATTACTTAATTAAAGGATATATTCATAAAAATTATCGGTAATGATTCACAAATTATCAAATCAGCATAACCTAAGGGTCTAAGGCTACAACATTAATGCGTCTTGGTATCTAGAGTTGTTGTTAACTAGGGTCAACATGTGTGAACTGCATAATTTTTAGGATTCTATAATGTGTCGACGTCTATTATGTCTAAAGTGTGTTTGAAATTTTGACTTTAAATTATTTAAATATATGGTTTAAATTTATTGCAAGTTGGCTCGGACACCACGACTATAAAAATAATTTAAAAATAATTGTTAATTAGAGGTCATATTAATAACATATATAAATGATAATTCACAAGTTATCAAATCGGCGTAACACGAGAGCATAAGCCCCCACAACATTAGCGGAAAACATTTTAGGATTGTTGTTAACTAGATTGACACACATGAACTATATCAGGTTAATGATTTCTATAATGTGTTGATGTCCACCATGTCTAAAGTAAGACTCGTATTTGATAGAAACTAACCCTTATAAATGATACTAAATTGATATTCATGATACATATATTATTTATTAAAAATATATTAATAAATAATTATATATATATATATATATATATTTATAAATAATATTAGAAAAATAATTGATTCATGTTTTTTGATATTTTGTTATGACCCACGTAATTTATATCAAAAGAAAAGAAAATATGAATCTATAACCTTGTTCAACAATAAAATTCTATTTTAATTCAATAATTAAAATAATAGTGTAGTTAATCAGTTATGCTAGATGAAGAAATTAATTAATTAATTAATAATAATAAAAATACATGGCATAACATAAAATTACAAGAAGTAATGATTGACAAATGCAAAGAAAGGAAATGGAACATAAATAATGTAAAATAAAAAAAATTAAAATTAAAAAGCAAAAACTAAAATAGTAATAAAAAAGTCGACTGATGAAAGAGGCTAAATATCCATGCGACACCTTTTGATTCGGATAGAAATTGATGAAAGAGGCTACATTGTTATTTTTTTCCTTTTATTTTTAATTTGGAAATAATTTAAAATAAAAATTTAGTAAATGTATAATTTATTTATTTGATAAAATATTTTTTTTGTGTCCAATGAGTGTAATATAAAATGATACAAATTATTTAATAGGATAAACCAACTACAACAACAACAACAAACCCAGTGTATTCCCACATAGTGAGGTCTGGGGAGGGTAAGATGTACGCATTCTATACCTCTACCTCTAAAGAAGTAGAAAGGTTGTTTCCGATAGACCCCCGGCTCGAGACATGGAATACTACACAAATTCATAGTAAATCTTGGAACAAGATGGCATAACATAAATACGACACCCACAAGTAATAGAAAACAGAGAAAAGTAAACAGATT
>NW_025830044.1:0-1018 GCF_002878395.1 Capsicum annuum | reverse complement strand
CTATTTAAGCACACATAATCAGCTAAGAACTTGAGCAGTGCTGAAAATGGGGGGTTTTGTTGCCTCTCTTCACTCATTGTAATTGCAAAAACCATTTGATAAAGAAGCATTTTTTTCTTTAATAGATGAGTGATGATTAGGACCGAAAAAAGATTGGTCCAGGTGTCCCATTCACTATGAGCAATACCTGCAAGTTTGTTACAGAAGAAGACAAAACTTGTGCAGACACGCATAGCGCATGCCAGCAATGATGTACCATTCACATCAAGGGACCTGGTTCCTTGTAGTTAGATGCTTATCATCAAAACAATATGTAGAAATACCGATTGACTGAACCCTCAATTTCACTACCAATGCCGTAGCTTTTTGCACCTACGTTAAGTTCACTTTTAAGTCTTGTGATAATATGTACATATAAAATAAAATTTTTTTATTACTTAGAAGCTAATTAAGAATCTAATGTCGTTTTTCAATGCACATATCTTACTTGGTCACACACGAACAAATACACACATAGCTTGATTTTTTTCATGTAAAGAAAAATAAATCTTCATTTTATTTATAATGAAAAGAGCAAGAAAAGCTCACCCAAAAAAGGAGTCGTTATTTTAACTTTATGGATTTTGAATTTTAAAATAATGACTTCAGTTGTCAATAATTGGATACTACGTTTAATATTTGCACATTTTTAGTGAACTTCTAAATTCAAATAAACTCTTTGTACAACACCTAGATCATGCATCTCCTATTAAAGACTTAATGCATGACAAAAAAAAAAGCACAATTCATATCATATCTGACTTAAGAAGATGCATGGTGTCCCTCATATCATTATAATATAATTGAAGGACTCAAAAAAATCAGTTCTAATTTGATAGAACAAAAATAGAACTTTATCAAAAAAAAAAATACATAGAAATCCATTACTCAATTACACTAAAAACGCAAAACATACTTTGCAAAACCATTTCACCTAATCGATCGTGGTGAAGTCAGCAATAGATTCACCCAATCATAC
>NW_025830043.1:0-1041 GCF_002878395.1 Capsicum annuum | reverse complement strand
AATAGACCAAGATACCAGAATGTAAATATGAATAAAATATTTGAAAAACCATTTACACCAAAAACACAAAAAGACCATTTATTCATACCCCCACAAGTTAACACATACCGAGATAGCCTAAACCAAGATAAAAAAGTATACAACTACACCGCCCAGAAATACATAGAAAATATATACAAAGTACAAACCTTTCTAAACCACAACCCAGAGCTACAAATATCAAAGAACCAAATACCAACTATATAACCCAAAAATTACAAGGATATAATAAACTAATTGCACTACCCAAAACTAACCCAAGCCTAGTTAAAAACTGTTTTGACTATGGACTACTAAATACCATATATACCCAAGACGGAGAAGAGCTAACAGCTATGGAAGAATTATACAAGATATTCACTACCTACAAAAGAATAACAAAAGGAAATTTATTTTATATAAAGTGTTATACTGCACCAGCAGAGATAATATATGATGAAATAAAACCAGTTATACAAGTTGTAAAGATAGGATTAACTAGAGATATGATTATACCAAAAGATATTACGCAGCAACCGGAGATACCCAGAATTGATAACTAATATGAATTTATTTTATCATATCATGATTGTTGGGAATTATGAATTTAGCTATTCATAATCATAAATAGATATACCTGTTCGAGTAGCTTTGATATTTCTGAGTTTTGTTCCTCCATAGCTTTTTCCATTGGAATATGTTTATTTAATTAACTGAGTAAAGTATTTGTTTGTGGAGTGGAGAGAAAAGTTGCTTCAACGCATGAAGGCTTGCCTTTGCAATGCCTTCTGCCTTCTTTATTTATAGAACGAAAGGCAATCAATCAAACTAACTTTACACGTTTTCTAAAAACTAAAAACTTAAAACTTAAAAAAGTCAACAAAAGGGGCCTATGGCCTATCCTACTCTAAAAAGTTAAGAAAAGTTTGAAACTTACATCTTTACGTAAAAGTCTTACCAATAATTAAGACTTTGTAGACATAAGAAATATAAAAAATATAAAAAATCAAAATATAAATATAA
>NW_025830042.1:0-1043 GCF_002878395.1 Capsicum annuum | reverse complement strand
GTGTGTTTCTTGGAGTATCTTGCTTATGGTATTATTGGATATGCTAATTTCTGTTCTATCTTGTTCTTTTTCTATTCCTACTATTACTATTCCCTAACTTGTATTTTGTTCTTTTACTATCCCGAATATTACTATTCCTTATCATAGAATATTTTATTTAAAGCCAGGGGTCTATTAGAAACAACCTCTCTATCTCACATTTGAGATAGTGGTATGGACTTCATACACTTACCCACCTTAGAGACCACTTAGTAGAATATATTGGGTATGTTGTTGTTGTTAGATTTATCTTGAACCCATTTTCCAACATGGTTTGATCAAACTTTGCATGCCGCTATTTAGGTGTTTTAGTCCATAAAGTGATTTAACTAGTTTACACACCTTATTTTCTTTTCCATGAACCACAAACCCTCGGATTGTTCATATAAATTTCTTACTCTAATTCTCTATCTAGGAATATTGTTTTCACATCCATTTTATTGATTTCAAGACCATATACCGCCGTTAAGGAAATTAACATTTGAACTGAAATTATCATTGTTACAAGCGAGTGTATATCAAATTAGTTAAGGTCTTTCTTTTTTTTGAAGCCTTTCACTACAAGTCTTGCCTTGTATGTATCAATAGTACCATCTGATTTCATTTTTTCTTTTGAAGATCCATTTAGATCCTAAAGGTTTATTACTTGGAGGAAGACCAACCAACTCCCAAGTATGGTTGCTCAAGATTAATTCAATCTCACTATTAACTGTCTTTTTCCAAAAGGATGAGTCTGGAGATGACATTGCTTCTTTAAATGTTTGAGGCTCATTTTCTCAGAGAAATATTACAAAATCCGATTCAAACAAATTTGACGTTCATTGACATATACTACGTCTTGGAATCTCATCACTATGTACATCCTCACCTAGTTCATTTTGAGGTCATTTAGGCCCTCCACTAGACTGTTCATGACTAGTTTTATATGGATAAATGTGTTCAAAGTACTCAGCATTGTCTGATTCAATTACCTTATTTTCATTGATATCCAGATATTTGGATTT
>NW_025830041.1:0-2108 GCF_002878395.1 Capsicum annuum | reverse complement strand
TTTGGGCTAAATCTGTGTGCTATAGCACACGGTTTTGGGAGTGGGCCTGGGGTCTGGGCGTGTTATGGGCCGAAAATCGACCAGGGCATGCTAGGGAGGTTGGGGATCATCCCAGTGTAGTCCGTTTGTCAACCCAAATAGCCACAAAAATTAAACGGAACACAATGGGATGATCCTCAACCTCCCTGGCATGCCTCAGTCGATTTTTGGCCCAATTGCACGCCCGGACCCCGAACCCACCCCTGAAACCATGGGCTATAGCATACCGATTAGGCCCAAAAATGCCCTGTTCGTACTGTTTCACCCGTTAATACACACAAATAGCCACGAACAATTAAACGGACCACACTAGGATGATTCCCAACCTCCCTGGCATGCCTCGATCAATTTTTAGCCCACATCACACCCGAACCCCGGACCCACCCCTAAAATCGTGGCTATAGCACACCAATTTTTCCCGAATAAGCCTTGTTCACATTGTTTCGCCTGTTTGTCCACCAAAATGGTCATGAAAAATTAAACGGACCATATTACGATGATCCTCAACCCCCCTGGCATACCCTAATCGATTTTTTGCCCCCAGCAAGCCCGGAACTCCGGCCACCCCTAAAATTGTGGGCTAAAAGCACACCAATTTAGCTCGATAATGCCCCGTTCGAGCTTTCTTGCCCGTTTGTCCACCCAGATGGCCACGAAAAATTAAACGGACCATAGTGGGACGATTCCTAACCACCCTGGCATGTCCCGATAGTTTTTTAGCCAACAGCGCACCCGGACATCGGCCCCCCCCAAAACCGTGGGCTATAGCACACTGATTTTGCTCGAAAATGCCCCGTTCACGCCATTTGGCCCATTTGTACAACCATATGGCCACAAAAAATTAAACGGACCACACTGGAATGATCCCTAACCTCCCTGGCACACGTCGTTTGATTTTTAACCCATGGCACGCCTAGACCCAGGGCCCACCACAGAAGCTGTAGTCTATAATAAATTGATTTGGCCCGAAAAATGCCCCGTTCACACTGTTTCACCCGTTTGTCCACCCAAATGGCCACGAAAAATTAAACGGCCCACACTGGGATGATCCCCAACCTCCCTGGTATGCCTCAGTTTATTTTTGGCTCACAGCACGCCCAGACCCAAGGCCCACCCCAAAACCTAGCGCTATAGCACACCTATTTGGCCTAAAAATGCCCCGTTTGCACCATTTCTCCTGCTTGTCCATACAAAGAGCCACAAAAAATTAAACGGACCACACTAGGATGATTCCCAACCTCCCTGGCAGTCCTCGATCAATTTTTGGCCCACAGCACGTCCGAACCACAGGCCTACCCCCAAAACCGTGGGCTATAGCAGACAGATTTTGCCCGAAAAGGCCCTGTTCGTGCTGTTTTGCCCATTTATCCACCCAAATGACCACAATCAATTAAACGGACTACACTGGGATGATCCCCAACCTTCCTGGAATGCCTCGATCAATTTTTGGCCTACAGCACACCCGGACCCCTGGCCCACCCCCGAAACCGTAGGCTATAGCACACCGATTTGGCCTGAAAATGCTCCGTTCGCGTCGTTTTGCCTGTTTGTACACCCATATGGCCACAAAAAATTAAACGGACCACACTGGGATGATGCTCAACCTCTCTGGCATCTCCCGATCGATTTTTGGCCCACAGCACGCCCGGACCCAGGGCATACCCCCAGAACCGTGGGCTATAGCACATCGACTTAGCCTAAAAATGCCCCGTTCCTGCCGTTTTGCCCGATTGTTCACCCAAATGGCCACGAAAAATTAAATGGACTACACTAGGATGATCCTCAACCTCCATGGAACTCCCTGGTCAACTTCGGCCAACAAAACGTCCGGATCCCAGGCCCACCCATAAATTCTTGGGCTATAAACACCGATTTGTCCCAAAAATGTCCCGTTCATACTGTTTCGCTCGTTTATCCACCCAAATGGCCACAAAAAATTAAACGAACCATATCTGGATGATCCCCAACCTGCCTGACATGCACCTGTTATTTTTTGGCCCACAGCATGTCCTGACCCTAGGCCCACCCCCGAAACTGTGGGCTATAGCACAATGATTTAGCCTGAAAAT
>NW_025830040.1:0-1078 GCF_002878395.1 Capsicum annuum | reverse complement strand
AAGCAAGGAAATTATTAATAATCTACATTATATATGCATGCAAATTACAATTCTGTTTAAGTGAAATGTCTCAAGTTTCAGCCCCCTCATGCCTTAAAATTTGTAGTTCATCAATCAAAGGTTTCAAATAAACATCTATTCCTCTTTTTAAATTACGCGGGCCGGGAATGACACAATTTAGAAATATATATAGACTAGTCATCAACATTTAAGGAGGAACATTATATGGGGTAATAAATACAGGCCAACATGAATATGGCACAACACCAACAGAAAAAGGTGAGAAACCACCGGCACATAATCCCAATCAAATATTTTGTGGCTCAACTACATAATCTGGATAAGTTGTATCAAAATACTTCCAAGCCTCTCCATTAGATGAATGAAACATAACACCAGTGGGCCTTCTATTTTCACTGTACCATCCCATATGAGGAGATGATTTGTTTAAAGCATACAACCTCTTCAACCTTGGTATTAGAGGTAAATAATACATCGCCTTAATAGCAATTTTATTTCTACGACAACCACGCTTATAGTGAGGGTGTTGACAAAACTTACAGGACTCTAGGTTAGCATCTTCCTTAAAGTATAACATGCAACCATTTTCACAACAATCAATTCTAATCCAGGAGAGACCTAGCTTTGACACCATTCGTTTTCCTGATAGAAAGAATCAGGACCCTCTAAAGCGCGGTCAGCTAACTCTTTAATAAGGTCTATCATTGAGTCCATTCCTCCTTCAGCAATATTCCAATCAGATTTAATACTTAATAATCTAACAACAATAGACAATCGAGAGTGCGAACACCCGTCAAACAAAGGATGACTAAAAACACCCAATTGTTCATAAAATCGGTGTAACATCATTCACCATTTCTTCCATCCTAGTACTTGATAGTTATTATGCCTACAAACCTACTACTTTTACCAACAACAAAGTTATATTGCCCAACACCACCATGACTAGTACGCAATCTTAAAAAGTCCTCATGAAACCTGTTTCTATAAAGATGATCCTTCACAACTTTTTCTTTTAGAATGCTTGTACCATCACATTTAACACAAGGACAACAAA
>NW_025830038.1:0-1126 GCF_002878395.1 Capsicum annuum | reverse complement strand
GGATTTTAAAGGGGATATTTTTGTTTCGAATGTAGTTTTTTAGGTGACTTAGTGAATATGGTTAATTTTAGGCTCTTTAAAGGGGATTTTTTTGTTTTGAATGTGGTTTAGTTTTGATACTTAGTTGGTTTAAAATAGTTAAGTGTAGGGATTTTTGGGATTTTTTTTGTTTTGAATGTGGTTTTGTAGGTGACTTAGTCTTTGAAAATGCTTAAGTTTAGAGACTTCAAAGGAGATTTTTTTGTTTTGAATCTGATTTGGTAGGTGACTTAGTCACTTGAGTTTGGTTAAGCTTAGGAACTTTAAACGAATTTTTTTTGTTTTTAATGTGGTTTTGTTTTGATACTTAGTTGGTTGAAAATGGTTAAGTGTAAGGACTTTATAGGGAATTTTTTTATTTTTAATGTGGTTTGGTTGGTGACTTAGTTGTTTGAAAATGGTTAAGTTTAGGGTCCTTAAAAGAGATTTTTTTGTTTTGAATGTGGTTTCGTGTGTGATTTAGTCACTTGAATATGGTTAAGTTTAGGAACTTTAAAGGAAATTTTTTTGTTTTGAATGTGGTTTGGTAGGTGACTTAGTTGATTGAAAATGTTATAGTTTAAGGACTTTAAAGGTAATTTTTTTTGTTTTGAATGTGATTTGGTAGGTGACTTAGTTGCTTGAAAATGGTTAAGTTTGGGGACTTTAAAGGGGACTTTTTGTATTTTGAATGTAGTTTGGTAGGTGACTTTCTCACTTGAATATGGTTAAGTCTAGGGACTTTAAAGGGGATTTTTTTTCTTTTGTATGTGATTTTGTATTGATACTTAGTTGGGTTAAAATGGTTAAGTGTAGGAACTTTAAAGAGAATTTTTTTGTTTTGAATGTGGTTTGGTAGATGACTTTGTCCGTTGAATTTGGTTAAGTTTAGGAACTTTAAAGGGAATTTTTTTGTTTTGAATGTAGTTTTTTTTATAGTTAGTTACTTGAAAATGGTCAAGTGTAGGGAATTTAAAGGGTATTTTTTATTTTGAATATGGTTTGGTAGGTGACTTAGTTAGTTGAATATGGTTAAGTCTAGGGACTTTAAAGGGGATTTATTTTTATTTTGAATGTGATTTTATTTTGATACATAGTTGGTTGAAAA
>NW_025830037.1:0-1626 GCF_002878395.1 Capsicum annuum | reverse complement strand
TCATCATTTGTTCTATATGGGCATAGATAAGGTCTATATAATTGTTTCTCCAGAAAACAATTATAGGAACTCATGCCTGGGTAAGCAATACTGACAGTGATCTCCGCATAACAATGTAGTAATATTACTTAGGCTTGTATTTCTTGAAAATGTCCACTACAACTGGACACTCCAAACGTATCCCCATTATCCATGGATATAAATTTTTTACCATTTTCTTGATTAGATTCTTAACTTGAACCACCATGGTATATAAATTAGTGTCACGTCTTTATGTTCTTGCATTCCTCCTCTTCCACAACGTCCACATTATTTGTTCGAGAATAACTATGTAAAGTGTCACCAATTTTGATAGATATTTAAGCCTCCACCAAGAGAATATCACTTGTTGTAAGTGCATGTTATCAATATTGATACCTATAAAAATTTCAAACTGCATTCATAGCCTATTGGCTATATGAGCTATTATAAAAAAAGGTGGCTCATTGTTTCTTCAGCATAACTTTTACAGCAGTGAAACCTAGAAACTAAATTGATCATCATTCTCTTTGGGTTGTCATCTCTGGAGATTCTTCTAATCCAAATCCTCCATATAAAAAGGTTGATCTTAAAGGAACTGCTTTGGCCCATAGTAACTCATAACATCTCTTGCTTTCTTCTCTTTTCTGCATCATGTTCCATAATGATAGCACAAAGCCCCTTGTTTGGTCAAACTATCAAACCAAAAACTTGAGTTACCCACCTGAAACGTCCACCAAATATTGTGTTCTAATTCTTCTTTTACTGGAATCATCTTTCTCCACACATGAGAAAACGCTCCACCTTGAACCAATAAGGGATGGATTTTCCTACAACATTTATTCCACATGTAAGAGCACCATATTCAGGATGTACTAAGTCTAAAGACCCACTAAAGTTTAGCAAAGAGTGACTTGGATAAACTATGTGATGATCTAAAGCCCAATCCTCCTTCTCCCTTAGGCAGGCACATCTTATCCTATGATATACAATGTTTACTTTTGTCTCAAATAGTATTTCCCCAAGAAAATTTTGCAAAGATTTATTGTAGTTATTCAACCACATTTATAGGTGCATTCATGATAGATAGGAGATAGATAGGGATTCACTGTAGAACATGATATATCAAAACATACCTTTCACCAAATAAGAGTGGCCTATTTTTTTGAGTTAACCCTCTTCATCACCTTCTTTATTAGTTCCTCAAATTGTGTTTTATTCTTTATTTCATAAAATATAAAGTATCCAAGATATATAAATAGGAAAATGCACTGCCTTAAACCTATAATTATCCTTATATTATTGAACACCTCTCTGGGATCCTACTTAGGCAAAAAACATAAGCTCTTGTTAAGAATGAACATTTGTCGAAATACTACTTCATACTTATTCATTACACTCATAATTTTCTTCATAGACTACCTGACCTAAATAGGAAGAAAAGTTTATCAACATAAGAAAGGTGATTCACCTTAGGACTCCATATAGCCAACCCATTTAATCTACCTAATCCGCGCACCCCCCTATAAATGGTATCAGAGCACAGCAAATTAAAAAGTACGGAAGAGATATATATGTTAGAGTTAGATTTAGAGTTAAAACAATTTA
>NW_025830036.1:0-2037 GCF_002878395.1 Capsicum annuum | reverse complement strand
ATTATTATTATTATTATTATTATTATTATTATTATTATTATTATTATTGTCAATTGGTAGCAGCATACAAATTAGAGTTGTGCAAATTTTGGTTCAAACCGTTAACCCGAACTGATAATTACTTTATCGGGTTAACGGGTCGATTTTTTTCAATATCGTTTCAGGTGTCGGTTTAACATTTTCACCTAATGGGTTATCGGTTTGGGCCTCGGGTTTGCTTAACTTTTTATCGGGCCACCCAATAACCCAATAAAAATACACACCCAATAGACCCATTAAGGCCATTACCGTCCATTGGCCCAAAATATTAAAGGCCCAAATACCCAAACCCTTACTTACTACTTAGACTTAGGGTTTCATTGATCTTCTTTTATCTTTCAATCACATTTGCGATCTCTTTGGCCTCTGTCTCACTCACACTCTAGGGTTTCATTTCTTCTTCTTTTATTTTTTAATTTGCACATCTGCGATTTTTCTGCCTCACTCACACTTGTCACATCCCTTTTTCGCTCGAGGGATCGAAGGGTTTTTTCAATTAAAGTGACGATATTAAATAGGGATTAATTAAATTACAGAGTCGCCACTTGGAATCGAGTTATGGTGTTCCAAGTCACCTTTTTGAATCCCTAATCAAAAGAAAATGACTCTTTATTGGTCTGCAAAAACAGAAGACCGGGTAAGAAATTTTGTTGACTGAGGAAAAGGTGTGAGGCACCCCTCGAGTCCCGTGGTTTTAGCACGGTCGATTTTATTAACTTATACTTAGCTTTAATTATTTTGGATAAACTATGTCTGCAGGCCTATTTTGCTCATTTTTAATACTGAAAAAAAAAAACTTGTCTATTATCTTATATTAAATAAATCAACAAAAAATAATTTTAGAAAAATTATTTATCAAGGTGCATTATTGCATCCTTAAATTTTGAATGTCTCAAAAAGATACGTATGCTGCATTCTTAATTGAGATGAGTATTTTAATGTGTCTAAAAATTATCTAGCGTTAAAAAATAAATTAAACCAAAATTCACTTAACATAATTAATTAAATCAATAAATAATTATTAAATTCTGTTAATAAAATAATAAAATATACAAATCTACCTATATTATGTTAAATTTAATATTATTCCCAAAATTTAATCTTTTTAAAAGAAAAGGATTAATCTTACTCTTGCGAACAAATTATAAATATATAAACTTAACAAAATTACTTAAAAGCTAAATTGACATAATCACGTAACAAAATTAATTAATAGAGTTACTTTCAACAAAGTTATCATAACGAATTTAACAAAAACAATAATAAATAAAAAAAAATGATCACGTGTTACATTTAATAAAATTATTATAACTAAATTAACATGGAAAAAAGAAATTATAAAATCATGCGAGTTTTCCTTCTTTTTTTCCTTAAACCGTTTCACTCTTTCTTTACTGCTTTTCTTATTTTCCCTTTTCTGCCCATTTCCGTTATCTTTTCTCAAGTCTTTTTCTTTCTTATGTTTTTATTTATATTATCCTTTATTCGCTATTTCTAATGTTTCCTCTTCTCTGTCTTACTAACAAGAAATGATACGCATGGAAACAAATTGTATCAAAGCCTGCAAACACTAATAATGGTTTTTTTTTTTACAAAATGATAGTGATGTAAACTGATTATTAAAGTAGATTTAAGATCTTCACATTAACTTTTTGAAAAGTTTTAGATTTTGAATCAAATTAAATCCTTAGCCTATTAATAAAATTCTAAATAAATTTGAACACCACATTTGCTTACAAAAAGATAAAGAAATAACGAATTAAAGCCACCTTTTACTGACTAACACGGCTTCTTTTAATTTTAGTCTAAAATCAAAAACTACGATTAGTCAGTATATCATATTTAATTTTTCTTTATCAACTCATTAACTTCTTAACATATTTATAATTTACAAATATAGAGATTAATGGTATCTAAGTAAAGATAATAAAAAATAAATTATTTAACGTAGTCAAACTTTAAACATGAATAACACATAAATCATATAAATAACGTTAT
>NW_025830035.1:0-2223 GCF_002878395.1 Capsicum annuum | reverse complement strand
ATCCCCTTTAAAGTCCTTAAACATAACCATTTTCAAGTGACTAAGTATCATAACAAAACTACATTCAAAACAAAAAATCTCCTTTAAAGTCCCTACACTTAATCATTTTCAATTAACTAAGTCAACAATCAAACCACATTCCAAATAAAAAATCTCCTTTAAAGTTTCTACGCGTAACTATTTTCAAGTGACTCAGTATCAAAACAAAACCACATTCAAAACAAAAAATCTCCTTTAAAGTCTCTACACTTAACTAGTTTCAAGTAACAAAGTCATCAATCAAACCACATTCAAAA
The DNA here is from genome assembly GCF_002878395.1 of Capsicum annuum. Taxonomy (NCBI): domain Eukaryota; kingdom Viridiplantae; phylum Streptophyta; class Magnoliopsida; order Solanales; family Solanaceae; genus Capsicum; species Capsicum annuum. Next base: position 1,927 of record NW_025830035.1, on the reverse strand, counting down.
CAAAAAATACCTGTTAAAGTCCCTACACTTAACCATTTTCAAGTGACTAAGTATCAACACAAAACGACATTCAAAACAAAATATCTCCTTTAAATTCCCTACACATAACCATTTTCTATTAACTAAATCTACAACTAAACCACATTCAAAATAAAAAATCTTCTTTAAAGTCTCTACACGTAACTATTTTCAAGTGAATAAGTATCAAAACAAAACCACATTCCAAACAAAAATTCCCTTCTATAGTCCGTACACTTAACTTTTTTCAAGCAACAAAGTTATCAACCAAACCACATACAAAACAAAAAGTACCAGTAAAAGTCCCTACACTTAACCATTTTCAAGTGACTAAGTATCAACACAAAATGACATTCAAAAATAAAAATCCACTTTAAAGTTCCTACACTTAACCATTTACAAGTAACTAAGTTACCAACCAAACCATATTCAATGCAAAAAATCCCCTTTAAAGTCTCTTCACTTTACCATTTTCAATTAACTAACTCACCAACCAAACCACATTCAAAATAAAAAAAATCCCCTTTAAAGTCCCTGCACTTAACCATTTTATAATGACTAAGTATCAAAACAAAACCACATTAAAAACGAAAAATCTCACTTAAAGTCACTACACTTAACCATTTTCAAGTGACTAAGCAATCAACCAAACCACATTCAAAATAAAAAATCTCCTTTGAAATCTCTACACGTAACTTTTTTCAAGTCACTAAGTATCAAAACAAAACCATATTCAAAACAAAAAATCCCCTTTGAAGTCTCTACACTTAACCATTTTTAAGTAACAAAGTCATCAACCAAACCACATACAAAACAAATAATACCTGTTGTCACTACACTTAACCATTTTCAAGTGACAAAGTATCAACAGAAAACCACATTCAAAACAAAAAATCCCTTTTATAGTCTGTACACTTAACTATTTTCAAGTAACAAAGTTATCAACCAAACCACATACAAAACAAAAAATACCAGCTAAAGTCCCTACACTTAACAATTTATAATTAACTAAGTCACCAACCAAACCACATTCAAAACAAAAAATCCCCCTAAAGTCCCTATACATAACCATTTTCAATTAACTAAGTCAACATCCAAACCACATTCAAAATAAAAAATCTCCTTTAAAGTCTCTACAAGTTACAATTTTTAAGTGACTAAGTATCAAAACAAAACCACATTCAAAACGAAAAATCCCCTTTAAAGTTTCTACAATTAACCATTTTCAAGTAACAAAGTCATCAATCAAACCACATACAAAACAAAAAATACCCGTTAAAGTCCCTACACTTAACCTTTTTCAACTGACTAAGTATCAACACAACACCACATTCAAAACAAAAAATCCCTTTTAAAGTTCCTACACTTAACCATTTTTAAGTAACTAAGTCACCAACCAAACCACATTCAATGCAAAAAATCACCTTTAAAGTCTCTACACTTAAACATTTTCAATTAACTAAGTCACAATCCAAAGCACATTCAAAATAAAAAAATCATCTTTAAAGGTCCTACACTTAACCATTTTCAAGTGACTAAGTATCATAACAAAACCACATTCAAAACAAAAAATCCCCTTTAAAATCTTAACACTTAATCATTTTCAAGTAACAAAGTCATCAACCAAACCACATGCATAACAAAAAATACCCGTTAAAGTCCCTACATTTAACCATTTTCAAGTGACTAAGTATCAACACAAAACCACATTCAAAATTAAAAATCCCCTTAAAAGTTCCTACACTTAACCATTTTCATGTAACTAAGTCACCAACCAAACCACATTCAATGTGAAAAATTCCCATTATAGTCTCTACATTTAAATATTTTCAATTAACTAAGTCACCAACCAAACCACATTGAAATTAAAAAAATCCCCTTTAAAGTCCTTAAACATAACCATTTTCAA
>NW_025830034.1:0-3455 GCF_002878395.1 Capsicum annuum | reverse complement strand
TTTAAAGTCTCTTCACTTTACCATTTTCAATTAACTAAGTCACCAACGAAACCACATTCAATATAAAAAATCACCTTTAAAGTCCCTACACTTAACCATTTTCAATTAACAAAGTCAACAACCACACCACATTCAAAACACAAAATCCCAATTAAAGTTTCTACACGTAACTATTTTCAAGTGACTAAGTATCGAAATAAAACCACATTTAAAACAAAAAATTCCCTGTAAAGTCCCTACATTTAACAATTTTCAAATAACTAAGTCATCAATCAAACCACATAGAAAACAAAAAATACACGTTAAAGTCCCTACACTTAACCATTTTTAAGTGACTAAGTATTAACACAAAACCACATTAAAAACAAAAAATCCTCTTTAAAGTTCCTACACTTAACCATTTTCAAATAACTAAATCACCAACAAAACCACATTCAATGTGAAAAATCACCTTTAAAGTCTCTTCACTTGACCATTTTCAATTAACTAAGTCACCTACCAAACCACATTCAAAATAAAAAAAATCCCCTTTAACGTTCCTCCACTTAACCATTTTCAAGTGACTAAGTATCAAAACAAAACCACATTCAAAACCAAAAATCCCATTTAAAGTCCCTACACTTAACCATTTTCAAGTAACTAAGTCAGCAACCAAACCACATTCAAAACTAAAAATCTCCTCTAAAGTCCCTACACATAACTATTTTCAAGTAACTAAGTCTCCAATCAAACAACATTCAAAATGAAAAATCCCCTTTAAAGACCCTACACTTAACCATTTTCAATAAACTAAGTCACTAACCAAACCACATTCAAAACGCAAAATCCCCTTTAAAGTATCTAAACTTAACCATTTTCAATTAACTAAGTCATCAACCAAACCACGTACAAAATAAAAAATACCCGTTAAAGTCCCTACACATAACCATTTTCAAGTGACTAAGAATAATCATAAAACCACATTCAAAATAAAAAATTCCCTTTAAAATTTCTACACTTAACCATTTTCATATAACTAACTCAATAACCAAACCACATTCAAAATTAAAAATTCCTCTTTAAAGTCCCTAAACTTAATCATTTTCAAGTGACTAAGTATCATAACAAAACCACATTCAACACAAAAGATCCCCTTTAAAGACCCTACACATAACAATTTTCAAATAAATAAGTCAAGAACCAAACCGCATTCAAAATGAAAAATCTCCTTTAAAGTCTCTACACGTAACTATTTTCAAGTGACTAAGTATCAAAATCAAACCACACTCAAAAGAAAAAATCCCCTTTAAAGTGTCTACACTTAACCATTTTCAAGTAACAAAGTCATGAACCAGACCAAATACAAAACAAAAAAATACACGTTAAACTCCCTACACTTAACCATTTTCAAGTGACTAAGTAACAACACAAAAGCACATTCAAAACAAAAAATCCCCTTTAAAGTTCCAACACTTAACCATTTTCAAGTAACTAAGTCACCAACCAAACCATATTAAATGAGAAAAATAACCTTTAAAGTCTTTTCACTTAACCACTTTCAATTAAATAGGTCACCAACCAAACCACATTCAAAATAAAAAAATCCCCTTTAAAGTCCTTTCACTTAACCCTTTTCAAGTGACTAAGTATCAAAACAAAACCACATGCAAAATCAAAAATTCCATTTAAAGTCCCTACACTTAACAATTTTCAAGTAACTAAGTCACCAACAAAACCACATTCAAAACTAAAAATCTCCTTTAAAGTTCCTACACTTAACTATTTTCAAGTAACTAAGTCACCAACCAAACCACATCCGAAATGAAAAATCCCCTTTAAAGTCCCTACACTTAATCATTTTCAAGTAACTAAGTCACTTCCTAAACCAAATTTTACACGAAAAATCCCCGTTAAAGTCCTTACACTTAACCATTTATAATTAACTAAGTCAACATCCATACCACATTCAAAATTAAAAATCACCTTTAAAGTCTCTACACGTAAGTTTTTTCAAGTGACTAAGTATCAAAACAAAACCACATTCAAAACAAAAGATCCACCTTAAATTTTCTACACTTAACCATTTTCAAGTAACTAAGTCCCCAACCAAACCACATTCAATGAGAAAAATCCCCTTTAAAGTCTCTACACTTAACAATTTTTAATTAACCAAGTCACCAACCAAACCACATTCCAAATAAAAAATCCCCTTTAAAGTCCCTACACTTAACCATTTTCAAATGACTAAGTATCAAAATAAAACGACTTTCAAAACAAAAAATTCCATTTAAAGTCCCTACACTTAACCATTTTTAAGTAACTAAGTCATCAACCAAAACATATTCAAAATTAAAAATCCTCTTTAAAGTCCCTACACTTAATCATTTTCAAATAACTAAGTCACAAACCAAACCACATTCAAAATGAAAAATCCCCTTTAAAGTCCCTACACTTACCAATTTTAAATTAACTAAGTCACCAACCAAACCACATACAAATCGAAAAATTTACTTTAAAGTCCCTGCACTTAACCATTTTCAATTAACTAAGTCAACAACTAAACCACATTCAAAATAAAAATTCACCTTTAAAATCTCTACACGTAACTTTTTTCAAGTGACTAAGTATCAAAACAAAACCACATTCAAAACAAAAAATCCATTTTAAATTTTCTACACTTAACCATTTTCAAGAAACTAAGTCATCATCTAAACCACATACAAAACAAAAAATACCCGCTAAAGTAACTACACTTAACCATTTTCTAGTTACTAAGTATCAACGCAAAATCAAAATATAAAACAAAAAATCCCCTTTAAAGTTCTACACTAAACCATTTTCAAGTAAATAAGTCACCAACTAAACCACATTCAAACGGAAAAATCCTCTTTAAAGTCTCTACACTTAACCATTTTCAATTAACTAAGTCACCAATCAAACCACATTCCAAATTAAAAAATCCTCTTTAAAGTTCCTACACTTAACCATTTTCAAGTGACTAAGTATCATAACAAAATCACATTCAAAACGAAAGATCCCCTTTAAAGACCCTACACTTAACAATTTTCAATTAACTAAGTCAAGAACCAAACCATATTCAAAATGAAAAATCGCCTTCAAAGTCTCTACGCGTAACTATTTTCAAGTGACTAAGTATCAAAACAAAACCACACCCAAAACAAAAAATCCCCTATAAAGTCTCTACACCAAACCATTTTCAAGTAACAAAGTCATGAACCAGACCACTTACAAAACAAAAAAATACCAATTAAAGTCCCTACACTTAACCATTTTAAAGTTACTAAGTATCAACAAAAAACCACATTCAAAACAAAAAATCCCCTTTAAAGTTCCTACACTTAACCATTTTTAGGTAACTAAGTCACCAACCAAACCACATTTAATGCGAAAAAACCCCTTTAAAGTCTTTATACTTAACCAATTTCAATTAACTAAGTCACCAACCAAACCACATT
>NW_025830033.1:0-1781 GCF_002878395.1 Capsicum annuum | reverse complement strand
TGTTTGTTGAATTGATCATGTAAGTTGAATAGTGAAATTATATCATGTTAGCATGTATTCAATGTCATGTCATGCAAGTGTTTTCCAGAATGTCCTAATGAATGAATGATGATCAACTAATTAGCTATCATGTTTTAGGATTGTGCCATGTCTTATAATTTATGCTATTGAGTCCTGGGTGTCTTCAATACCCAAAAATTTAGCTATTTACCTAGAGCCATGGTCAGTCACTAAATAGTACCAGTCATGTTATGATCAGTAGAATTTGGTCAGTTACAAAACTCAGGAAAACTCAATAGTACTCAAAAAATCAGTCACAGTATTCAGTTCAGACCTCAGTAGTACTCAGTCATTTAAAAGAATTCAGTAGTATTCCATCAATCCATGGAACCCAGTGAACTCAATGTAGTTCAGTTATACAATACAATCAGTAACATTTTAGTACAGCCTAGAATGGTTTAGAATTCAGTCCAGTGTCTATTCAATTGGGAGTAGGATTCAGCACCGAGTGAACCCAAGGATGGGGACTCACCTTCAGTAGAGGGTGTGATCCTTAGTAGCAGTCCTCACATTCCAGAACTACATAACCAGCATAGGTTGAGACATCAACCAGCCAGTTAGGGTTAATGAGGTACTTTAACCTGCCAGTTGAGGGTTCCACCGTTCTTATTTAGAGCACCTGCCAGACGAGGGTGACTCAGTTTGTCTTTACCCGTGACATGATACTAATACCCTTCCAGTTGGGGTTACAGGTTAGACCCTAATCATTTTAGAGAGAGGCATATCGATTAGATGATTACTTCCCACAGTCTCAGTTTCAGTTCTAGTCTCAGTATAGAACTTAGTCATGTTCTACAGGACCAGGACTATCAGATATATTCACTCAGTTTAGTATGAAACTCAGTACAGTTCCATAGAATTAGGACTTTCAGGCATAGTCAGTAAGTTCTTAGTAATCCAGTACCAGTAAACTCAACTATCAGTTAATCAGTATTCAGAACTCTGTATCCAGTGCTATCAAGATCTCAGTCATATTTTACGTGTTCATGCATGTACTCTCATTCAGTTATACTTATGTCATTCAGTCAGTATTGTTCATTCCTATTAACCTATGCATTTCAGCCTACCTCATTTTGCATACCAGTACATTCAAAGTACTGACGTATATTTTTGTTGTACGCGATAATGTCTTATATCATAGGTTCAGATGCATGGGCTCCTAATTTTATTTAGTAGTTCAAATATTCAGAAGTCAAACTTAGTGGTGAGTCCTCATAGTCTGAGGATGTGATTATTATTTTAGCACTTCAATTTATTTCAGTAGTTCGGAGTTAGTTGGGGACTTGTCCAATCAACTCTATGTTGAGATAGTAGAGTCACTGGAGTATTTTCAGTCAGATGTTCAGTTTTGTTATTGATAAACCGCATTCAGTATTTATTTATAGTATTGAACCTTATGGCCAGTTTCCACCTAAATTTTGCATTTTTATGGTGTTATTATTCAATTATTGTAGAAGGTACCAATTATGGGTTAGCTTATGGTCCTTCGAGATTATAAGCACCGTGTAGCGTCCGTGGTACAAACTCGGGGCGTTACAAGATTGGACCCTAACTCAATTTATAATCTTGGTATGCCAGTTAGATAAACACTCCTATAGTTATAGTTACAGTTTCAGATTTAGTATAGAACTCAATTCAGTTCTATAGAATCAGTACTATCAGACACAATCACCTAGCTTAATACAGAACTTAGTTTACTTCTACAGGATCAGGACTGTCAA
>NW_025830032.1:0-1484 GCF_002878395.1 Capsicum annuum | reverse complement strand
GGGTGGAGCAGAGGTGTAGGACTGAGAAGTGGCAGTTGTTGAAAATAGTGAGATGATAAACTGTCACTTGGGTTGCTAACTGGATTTGGAGGTTAGTAGAGTAAATTTATAATTAGGGGTTGTTTGGTAGAGTACGAGAAACAAGGATAACTACTCTCAGATTAATTTAAAAGATGAGGTTATGCTGTGTTTGATTGACACAAAATGTACGGAATAACTCATCCTGTGATTAGTTATTCTGGAATTATAATATTTTTTTGTTCATTTTTGAGAGTGGGATAACTAATTATAGGCTAGCTAATCCCAAGATTAATAATTTTGGGATAACTTACTTTTTAATCAAACGACTTTAAAATCGTTCTCTGTTGCCATTGTAGACATTGAAATTTTGAAGACTTTACAAAGAAAAGTTCAATTTTGGTTAGAGTTCTTGGGCCTATTTTACCCTAAATCTAGTTTGATGGCTACTCAACCTAAACCCTAAATTATGCATATATCAAGGGGGCAAATATCATTTAAAAAGGCATCTCCAATAACCTATAAATTTACGGGATATTCACAAAGAGATATTTGAAAACGCCATAAAGATAAAACTCTCTCTTCTTGATAATATCAAAACTCTCTCTTCTTGATAATCAAATACATCAAGAAGACAAATCCTCCTTTCATGGAGATCAAATCCAAATATTCCTACGTTTAAGAATACGCCACTAACGGCTCTCAAATTACGGAGAAATTCATATCCAAATCTTCATACATTCGAGAAATATGCTACTGACGGTCCTCGAATTACGGAGAAAATCATGAGAGAAGAATCAAGGGAAGAACAAATTTGTACCCCCATTGTTTATCAATAAAACTGTTGTTTCTTCATATTTTTATTTGTGGTTGAAGTTTATTTTTCATGAACTAAATTATGTTGGAAACAAATTGGCACGCCCAGTGGGACCAAATCTGCTCTTCATCTCTTCTCTCATAAATCAAATATGCAAATCTATAACTGCAGGATCGTAAAGAGAGAAGCGGTACTTCAAGACTCGTCTTTGAGTTTCATCAAGTCTACACTCCGACAAGCCTTGAAGCAGGGGGCATTTGTAGACATTGAAATTTTGTGGACTATACAAAAAAAGTTTAATTTTGGTTAGAGTTGTTAGGGTATGGCTGTCAAGTGGGCCGGGCCGGGCCAACCCGAAACCGGCCCGTGTTATTTAACCGGGTTGAGGGTCGGGCAGGGTTAGGGTTGGGGTCTAAATGGCCGGGTCGGGCCTGGCCCAACAGTAAAAAAATTAAAACTCACCTTAACCCGGTCCACTTAACCCAATCCGGTCAAATCCACCAAAATCCGGTCAAACCGAGTTAAAAAATTGGTCAAATCAGGTCAAAAATATATAAACAACAACAACAACAAACCCAGTGTATTCCCACCTAGTGGGGTCTGGGGGGGTAAGATGTACGCAGTCCATACCTCTACCTCTGAAGAAGTA
>NW_025830031.1:0-1077 GCF_002878395.1 Capsicum annuum | reverse complement strand
TTAGAAATCTTTTATCATTACTTAAACTTTCAATTTTTTTCTAAAGTTATTTTTTTGGATTATTATAAATATTATTGGAGTCACTTATAAAAATTCCATTTTGTTTTTGCTAAGAAAATAATATCACTCAGTTATTAATTTTTTTTTCAAAAAATACTAAGTACCTCGAAAGTTTTCTCCTCTTCTAATTAGCATGTCATGTCAGTAAACCATCATTTTTTAAAAAATAATAAACATATTAACTCCGCAAACTCATTTAATAAAAATAATAGTTTTATCTTTTTAAAAAAAATATATTATTTTATTAAGAAGAAATTCTCATACTTAGGTATTTATACTTTTTTCCTAGAGTTAATTTCCTAGATAATCATTCTGATTTTTATATATAATTACCTACAAAGATCAGTTATTTTCTAAATAAAATAATATCACCAAATAACATAAGTTATCTAGAGATTTTAATTTACATTTAAAATAATATGATAAAGATTAAGTATGGTAAAAAATTTCTAAACAGTAAAATTAAACTAATGCATTTTTTTAAAAAAGGAATAAAACTATAATTTTGAGTAAATGAGTTTGATGAATTAAATGATTTATTATTTTAAAATGTGATTTTAATGACATGACATGTCAACTAAGAGAAAGAATATTTTTGAGGTGTTTAGTATTTTTTTAGGAAAAATGTAATAGTTGAGTAATATTGTGGTCCTGAATGAAATATAAGTGATATTGAAAGAAATTCTCAAATTCACTCAGACTTTTAATAGTAACATGTTTTGGCATGTTTAATTTTTTTTTATTTTATATTTGTATATAGATAGATATACTAACAAAATACATTGTGGTTAAATATAAAAAATTATTTTGCTAAATAATTTAACCACAATATTTTTTTTCGTAACATTTGTAGCAATAAATGTGGCTGAGATTTATATACACATTTTATATGGTCCAAGACTAAGAATTTATACTTATTGCTATGAAATCTATTGTCACGCCCCAAAATCCCATCGGGACGGACTGGCACCCGAAGCCGAGAAGGCCCGGGAGAACCCGTTCAAATACCTGTACTTT
>NW_025830030.1:0-2752 GCF_002878395.1 Capsicum annuum | reverse complement strand
CGTACATCTTACCCCCCCAGACCCCACTAAGTGGGAATACACTGGGTTGTTGTTGTTGTTGTTGTTGTTGTATTATTGGAGTTGGAGAGGTGAAACAAAGTTTGAAGTTACAACTTTTGTCAGACAAAAGAAGAATTTTGAAAGAAAAAAATAGCATTTCTTTACGATTTTTACTAACAAACGAAGCTCGACTTACTTTTCATTCATAATTACTATCTCTAATGATTGGGCAAAATGCTTTCAAGCATGTGTTTATCCCACAAATTCATCTTTCGCCTTCCGAAAATGAAGGTTACCCATTCAAGTTCATTAGAAAACAATTTCCAATGCGATTATGCTTTTCAATGACGATTAACAAACACAGGGACAAACAATACCAACTGTGGGATTGTACTTGCCACAATATGTTTTTTCACATGGACAGCTATACGTTGCACTTTAAAAAGGAAGATCAATGTCAACAACAAAGGTTTTGGTCATGACAGAGCAGCCAAAGAGAAAAAAAGGAACATACACCAAAAACATCGTCTACAAAGAGATATTAGGTAAGATACAACACATCAAATTACCTAATACAAAATAGTTTTTACACCTCCTAATATATTATTACTGACTCACCTCAAATATTCATATTCGCAGGTTCTGGAGATGCACAATTACATTAGATTGATCTATTATGATAAAGTAATGATGGATAATTTTTGTGTAACTATTAAATTCTGATGGATAATTTTTGTGTAACTATTAAATTCTATCTCTCATACTACTGAAATATGTAGAAAGTAGGAAAATGACATTTAATCTTTGATACTATGGGGTTTGGTAAGCATAACTCTCGATAGAGCCATTTGTATTGATATAATATCAAATCGAAAACAAAATTAGGTTGGCTATATGAATCATCTATGATCATTCCACTATATTTGGTCTCAATTCATTACAATTCTACTTTTCTTAATAAATAATTTTCTTTAAAGCCAAATTAGGAACTCTCTACCACTAGAGGTTCTCCAAAAAACAATTTATCTCTACATTGGCATACAAATCTCTAACTAGACTAGAAAAGCTCCTATAAACCACCAAACCCAAGGTAAGTCTATTTTATGTCTAGAATTGTATGACCGCATGTCTAGTTTAACTTCCACATTTCTGTAACACTCATGTTATGGACACATTAAATATTAGAGGCGTAACATTCACTCTCATATAACATGACTGGTCACACCATTATTCTATAAAACTTGTCTTTCACTTTGGTAAGAATCTTTCAAGCCCATAACTCTCATCCATTTTACTCATCGATCTTCCTAATTCAATGTCAGACATTCATTAATCAGGTCATTCTCCTGGGCAATTGCCATCACCAAAACACATCGTATGTTATTGAATTAAGGATCCATAATCTATCCAACCCAACACCGAGAAACAAGCTATAAATTATGGAAAAAGATCATGTATTTGGATCTTTTGTAATCAAGCCAGTGGTTTCATTAAGGTCTGTTTAGACAAACGTGTACCTATTGGTTCTTCCATCATGCACGGTAGCCCTAACATATTGCCATGATCTCCCCAACAATAAGTGACACGCTTGCATTGGTATCACATCACAAAACACCTCGTCTTGGTAGTTTCCTACCTTGGAAGAGCATGTAGCGTATACTTGGAAGTTATGATAAATACATACAAAAGCTAAACATGAATACAACTTATAACATATAATCAAAAATGTATATGCAGAACGATATGACATGACATGCTACTGTAACTTTTGATTACAAAGGGAAACAGGAGAAATACCAAGAACTTGCACTGAAGTAATTCTCTTCTTTGGCTCTAGTGTTAGCATTTTCCGAATAAGGTCCTTGGCACTATTTGATATGGATGGCCATGGATCACTTTGAAAGTCAATTTCTCCTTTTAGTATAGCATTGAAACATAAAATTCTGGAATGCAATGGAAAAGATGAAAAAGATAATCATACCATCACGTACCTGAGCTTCTTGTGCCATAGCTTGCAGACGTAGCTTAAGCTCTGTATTCTCATTAGTAAACTGGGTCGTATCCCGCTGCAGAAGGAAAGATCTATCAGATATGAAGTATCGATTATTGTGACGGAGATAAACAAAATTCACTAACCAACATCTCAAAACTTCTGTCAGTTTGAGGCATTATGTTTTTCCCTTTATATATGCCCTAAACCCCCCAATGATAGTCAGATTATTTTAGGGTATATTATTTGCAAATCCCACTAGAGAATTCTTGACATTGTATTGAAAACTTAGTTCAGAGAAAAAGACATATTTTGCTAAACAAGTGGCTGGGAAAAGGTAATATCATTTAAATGAAAGCAGTTAGTTCTTATGTGTAAACACAGCTAATTTTCGGACAAAATGGACGGTTGCAATGTTCTGATGGTCAAATTCAATCATCAAACCTTTTTATGGAGATAGAGTTTTAGCTGATAGAACAAAATTTGTGAACAAACCTATGAATTTTATCACACATATTGCAAGTTCTTGAAAAGGAAAAATTACCTGGAAAAGGGTTAATTGAGCAGAAAGAGTGGTTGCTTCTGTTTGAAGGGTCTGAACCTTTCTCTCAAGTTCAGTTATGTAACGGGCTTTCCTCTCTTTCGAGCGAGAAGCAGATTGCCGATTCGCCAAAATCCTGTACAATATTCTCAAAATCAGAAACATAACGTGGTATTGTATATGTGTTGGACTCGGTGGAGTATTGACTTAAATTTTGAGAC
>NW_025830029.1:0-2841 GCF_002878395.1 Capsicum annuum | reverse complement strand
CTAACTGGAAGATTCAAGGCAAGATCATAAGTGGGGCAGGACGGTAGTACACCTCCTAACATTTCCCAGGTAATGAAAGTAGATCCCCTTGTCCAACCGAGTTTTTTATACCTGCTGCCTTGTTCGGAGTTGACCCTCTTTATACTTTGATTCCCAGGAAAGTTCTATGTGAACCTCCTTCCTAACCGAAAGAATGGAATCCGGTAATCCAACAATAAGATAAGGGAAAATGTCGACATAACCATTGCTATTTCATCTGCAGCTCTTACCGTTGAAGGAATCAGTCTTGCTTTGGCTTGATTGCTTTCACCAGGTCTAGCTAGTCTGGGAGTCGATTAGCCCGAGTTGTGTTAAGATAAGTGGCACTTGAATAGGAAGTAGCCATCGTTAGAGGAAAGAACTTGTATTACAAGGATTCATAAACTGTAAATCTGGCAATTCCTACGAGGGTGGTGGGTCAGAGCAGATTCCCTTGCTTTAGGGCAGGAATAGCGGAATGGTTAGGGGGCTTGTCTCTAAGCAGCTGTCTTCCATGTAGCTACAGCTACAGAGGATAGTCTCTAAAAGCTACAACCGTCTCTTCTTATTATTCTCCAAAAATATACCTAGGTTTTGGTAATCACTCTACTGACAGAGAACCTAAGAGCTACTAATAAGCCTTTAGGCAGGCAGCGGAAATGGTCAATGTTGTCTTCCTTTACAATGACTTCTTCTTTTCCTCTTCACCATACAAATTTCTAGCTCACCCTCGGATCAGGGGATACCTTAAGTCAGCAGCTCCCTTTGAAGATAGGGCATTTACATAAACTCCAAAACCGTACCCAGGGAGCTTACATCAGGAAACTCCCAAGCTTGCCGAGGAAGGAACAAAACAGAGAAAGACACCGTCCAACCGCTTTTTATGTGCGCGTACCACTTTTGAGTATCTTTGCACTTCTAGCTCCCTTAGATCATTGGCTACCAGAAAGACTAGAACTCAGGAACATCAATATGGTTAGGGATCATTAAGGTACGGCCCTTAGCCTATTCCTTTCTGCCTTTTGAACGAATCTAGAACCTCAATTAGTAGATTCATTAGAAACCTTTCTTGGAAGACTCAATTCATTAGATAAGCCTAGTACATAATCACTGATAAGATCATTCCTTCAATTAACAAATAATGTTTGGGCACTTTGAAGCAAGTTGATCTTAGAAGACTAACCTCGTAGCTCACTTAGATCAATCAGTTCAAGTATTGACAAACCTGCCTTCCTTCTGTGAGACTCACTTTGTTGGATTGTTGGAAGCAGATGAGCCCGTGCAAGCATTAGAACATGCATTCTCGCGATCTACAGAGTCCTTATGGCTTGCTACTTTATAGACTATGTCTTTTCACCAGAAGATGGTAAGTCTACTGATGCCTCTTGAATAACCTTCAAATATGCATTATCAAAGAGGATAACAGTGAGAGATTTCCGAGTACCTTGGTGTAATTATCAATCCCACACTGATTCCACATTATAACACGTCTCGATCAGGCCCGAACTTGATCAAACCATGATCTTTGTTGGACCCTTCAAGTGTGCTATATACGGCGCATCCATCAAATGATAATAGATACCTTTGATTGAGCACACAACCGTATAGTACTAAACATCATATGGAATTACTCACCCATTACGGGTTACAGTGGGACCAATGATGCCCATCCCTATTAAACACCATCTCTACAGAAAGAGATGTATCTGCTTGGGTTTTATCCTTCGGAGAAATCCACTATCTTTCCCTTCAAACACAGATTGAGGTTTTTTTTCCTTCCAATCAAATATATGAAGGTAGTGGACGTGACCGGTTAAGCTTACTAACAGTCATCCTCAATCCTACCAAATGGTTAGAGAGAAGATGAGAACAAGACTTTAATCCTAGCCCTACTAACTCCTAAATACCTATTACGATTAGGTATTCATCAGTTAAAGGGCACAGATTAAAGGCTGTCCTACAGGACAGTATTAGCCTCAGTGATATGATGGGATTTTACCCCAACATCCCTTTGGCAAACCCAGCATTCTTATTCTGATGAGTGACTTTGAATCAGAAGTCCAAACGCTGAGTCTATCCAGTAACTTTCCTATACTGAAAGAGCCACTTGCTTATTGGTGATTAGGATATCATCACCAAGCAAGGTGTGATCATAAAGGGAAGGTCACTCTGTGGGATTCAAACTCGCAGTCCAACCACACTATGTAGTAGTAGGACAACGAAAAGAGTAACCAAGATCTATAGTAACCTAATAGGCTGACCAAAGAAGGATATCTCATACCTCCAACAAAGAAGTATCAGAACCAAAGAATTGTCGGACAATTTGATACCATACAAGCTCTTTTAGGCAAATATGGGATCTCCTTAGCCAACAACCGAGCACCGAATAGATCAAAGGAATTTCTTGCTTCTCTCAGATTGACGATGGACATTCTTGGTCAGAAGTTCAATCAGTCTAAGATTGAGAGAACCTTAATAACCCAACTGTGGGCAAGAAACAAGGTTTCCTACTATTTTCCTCAGTCACATGGCTCAACCACCCTATGATCAATGAGTTATTAATATAGCTCATCGACCAATCGGGATATGATTGGTGGTAATAACGAAGGACGTCTCCTTCTCCCACTACATACCCGAGGAAAGAACAACCCCTTTTGGGGATTGCTATTTCCAGGGAGGTCCCCACAGAATTCCCTTGGTTTGGAATAATAAAATGAAAGATGAACAACCGCGCTGGTCGTACCTAGTTTAAACTAGTTAAATAATGGAAAACCTTCTTTGTTATGCCGGGTCTACTGCTCTGGTCTGTTGTCTTGCCTTATC
>NW_025830028.1:0-1743 GCF_002878395.1 Capsicum annuum | reverse complement strand
AATTTTTATTCACTATTTGTTTTGGTATCCATTTATCATATTCATTATATTTTTTAAACTTATTCTTATAATATATGGGTTTTCTTGTTTCTGTTGTTTTAGGTATTATATTTTCATTTTCTTTTTTATCAAGAGTATTTATTTCTGTGTGGGTATTTTCTAAGTTTTCCTCATAAATTTTTTGTTCTTCATTGATTTCTAAATTTTTTGTATTTGTTAATATTTCTGTATATGCTTCACTATCTTCGGACTATGTGAAAAGTTGAAATTAAAAAGTTGCTAAAAAAGGAAAGGGGTCATTCTTTTTTAAACGGACTAAAAAGAAAAGTAGGTCATTCTTTTTTTAAACGGAGGGAGCATTTAAAATGAATTAGCCAAACATAAACTTTTATCTTGAAGTACTATGAATTGGATATCTACCTATACATTCATTTCATGCGATCCTTAATTAGACTATGAAGGCGTATATTTTATTTTAACAAAAATATATATTTGTTTTTCTATTCTTTGTTGTATTTTCATACAACTTTAAAGACATGCACTTTCTTTAAAAGTTCGAATAACACGTGTAAAGACCTTCACACTTTTAATATAATCTAAATAATCAAATATATGTTAGCTAGGCCGACATCACCTACTGAAATACCCTATAAAAATGCATCAAATGCAATGGCAAACATAGGACTGATAATTTATTTTTTGAGATGCTATGTAGAAATATAGGAATATACTTTTATATAATAGATTTAACAAGTAATGTGTAAGACATTGTGACATACCCAAAAAATGTGTGTATTTTCTTAAAAAAATATGCATTTACACTGTAGAGGGTCGGGGCAACAAAAATCGAGAGCAAATTATACTTACTCTAATCGTGATCATCGAAAGGTGTAGAACACCACTATGGATTAGCCGTGTGACGACCTGAAATTTCGACCACCGTAATGCCAAATCAAGATCAAAATTCTAATATTTATTCCTATAGAATGAAAATATGTAATTTGTAATGACTATTAGATATAGCTAAATAGATATAGATGAAAAAATTCAAACCGTATGTTACACTACGCGGGTATTTGCCGTGAGAGAATTTAGATTTTCTTTTGTATATAAGAAAAACCATTATTTACAGTTATAGTTTTATTTAACATAGAATTTTAGTTTGTAAAATAATGTGTTGATCTTTTTCTCCACCGCCACAGTGGTGGGATTCCTAGCATATGAAAAAGGAAGAAACAAACCTTACTGATTGTGAATTTATTATGCCTAATGAAATTTATATAACTGTACACTTAAAAAGAAAAATAATTATTCTCCTAATATTAGAAAATAGGCATTTACTGTTTTCCTATAATTTAGGTATATAATAAAGGGCATCTTTAGAAAATAGTGGCATTTTTGCTATAAAACCTCATTTCTATAGCCATATTTTACATAATTAACATTTATAGTTATCTTATTCACTGATTTCTATTTATAAAAACATAAATACACGATATATTTAGTCTCGCCAAAAACACTAACATTATCTTTTTTTCATTTTTAATATTTTTTTCTTTTTCGTGTTTTCCCATATTTTTCTTCTTTTTTTATTTTTTCCTTTTTTCTCTCTCTTGGAGGTGAGTGGAGTACCGCAGGCATATATACGAGTAATTAAGGATATGTATGAGGGAGCGAAAACCCAGGTGAGGACGGGGGGAGGAGACTCAGAGCATTTCACTGTCCTGACAGGATTGCATCAGG
>NW_025830027.1:0-2580 GCF_002878395.1 Capsicum annuum | reverse complement strand
TTTGCGTGTTATCTATGTCTTATTTAATCACTACATTAGTTAATCTAGCACATGAAATTTCACTATAAATGATTCAACAGCAAAGCATGAATGAAATTTCATGTGTTGCACTTTTAGATAGGATGTCTTTTGCGTGTTTAAGCAATGAAGGGGGAAAAGGAAACTTTTATCACTGGTGAGCTGCATTTTTTTCCACTTTCTTATACTTTTGACATCCGAGGATTACATTTTCTGATTATGAAGATATGGCAATCACATTCTTTTGCTTATCCTTGTATATAGGGAGTTTGGAGCTAAGCAACTTAACAAAAGTATTTAAAGGCAGTTGAATATACATTATTCTGTTTCTTGGTCACAGATATTGCCCCGTGTATCATGTTGTTAGGGTTTTTGCCCTGATTTTCTTACTATATTTAAGTTTTACTTTTTCTTAGAAGAAAAATAAAAGTTACCATAATTACTTTTACTTTTCCTGAAAGAAAAATATTATTCTTTTCCATATTTGGCTAACCTCTTTCTCGGACGAAAGGTTTTGGACATCTATAAATAGAAGACCCCCCTGCTCATACCATAACACTAGCATCCACAATGTAGTCTTTAAAGAGTAGTTTTCAATATGTAGGTCACTTTACCAAATTACATCAATAATATTTTTTTTAGTATGTTTTTTTTTTCGTCTGATTTATCGTCTCAATAGTTTGCAACTAATAGCTTCAGCATGACGCCCTCTCGATTTCGAACCCAACAAGTGGTATCAGAGCCCACGGTTCAATAAATCGATGGTCCAATTGTTGAACAAAGTTGCAATCAATTTGATGATAATGAAGATATATGTCCAAAAGCTACATGTGGAGATGATTGTTAATCATATTTTCAACAATCCTGCTGTCACATATTTGAAAATAAAGCTCACTTTTAACCCTGCAAAAGGGCTCATATACTTTTAAAGCTCCATTTTAAGCATGTCAAGCAGCAGTGATGGAGACTATGTGAAGAACAAAGATTAAAATGTGAAGAAGGCGGATCAAGTGAAGAAAATCGAGCCAAAAAGGGGAGATTTGTTAGGGTTTTTGCCCTGGTTTTCTTATTATATTTAAGTTTTACTTTTTCTTAGAAGGAAAATAAAAATTACCATAATTACTTTTACTATTCCGGAAAGAAAAATATAATTCTTTTCCATATTTGGCTAACCTCTTTCTTGGAGGAAAGGTTTTGAACATCTATAAATAGAAGACCCCCCTTCTCATTCCATAACACAATAACATCCATAATGTAGTCTTTAAAGAGTAGTTTTCAATATGTAGGTCACTTGACCAAATTACATCAATAATATGTTTTTTAGTATGTTTTTCTTTTCGTCTGATTTATCGTCTCAATAGTTTGCAACTAATAGCTTCCGCATGACGTTCTCTCGATTTCGAACCCAACAAATATGACAGCTATCCAACTTGTTCAACCACTGCAACAAACAGAGAAGTACTAAAAAGAAACTTCTAAATGCTATTCTCGCTGAATTTTTCTTATCAATTTAATCCGATAGTGGATCGCATAAGAAATATGGACAAATGATTTAAGGTTAGCTGAAACATAGAAAATGCTAGTGGCTGCAGAGCTCCGACTTTCATGAAAATATTCTTGAAGTTTGGTAGAATCTAAATCTTTCAGCAAGGAATGTGGACGGCTTGTAAAAAATATAGGTAATTAAAGAGTCAACATCATGATAAGTATAAGTAAGGAAGCCTAACGTAGCATAGGATTAGAATAACTGCCTCGGTAAGCACCTTCATGTACTCAATTTTAGAGCAGAAAGAAGATGCTTTAGTTGCATTGTTGTAATTAATTTCGTCCAGAAGATTTTTAGAGCCTCTATTAAGTAGAATGTTGACTTCCTCTTGAGAACTGTGAATTACAGTGGAGGTAGGAAATGTTATAATAGCAAGTGTTATAATTTTGACAAAAGAATCTGAGAGAAGTCAAATCGGCCAGATGGTGCTACAAATTGTTGTATTTATCTTTATTTGTCCTTTAAATGGCAGCGTCAGTTCTTTGCAGTTACAATTCTCTCGCTCGCACCGGTCACCGGCCCCCGTCGCCGTCGCCGACCCGGCCCGATCTCCGGGCACGACCTCTGGCCCCCGGCGCCGACCTCCGGCGCCGCCCAAACGGCTCTCTCCCTCTCTAACGGCTCTCTCTCTCTCTCTTTCTCCCTACCCTCTCTCCCTCCCTCTCGCGCCGGTCCCCGATCCCAGGCGCCGTCGCTGACCTTCGGCCTCGACCTCCGGTCCCCGGCGCCGACCCGACCGCCGGCCCCCCACCCCACCACCCTTACCTGTCCTGTCCGTACCCCCCCCCAGCGGGGTACACCAGCCCTCCCCTCCTCCTCGGCCTTCAGCCAGCCAGCCGCCGCCCTATCTCCAGCCGCCACCCGCCGCTCCGTCTCCAGCAGCCGCAGCTCCAAGCGTAATCCGGTGACTTCTAACCTTTGTTATTTTCGTTATTTCATATTCCATTTTATTTCATTATTTCATATTCCATTCTTAGTATTATGCTAGTAGTAGCCCCTGTACCTTGACTTGCGTG
>NW_025830026.1:0-2080 GCF_002878395.1 Capsicum annuum | reverse complement strand
AAGCTTCCAAACACGGGATTTAGCCCTTATTCATCCAAAATATTGATGTTTTTCTCAAATACTCTCAAAAACTCAAGCTAGGGTTTTGATAGAAGGTACAATTTCAAGAAGGTTTCACAATCAATCATCACGAAATCATGATATAAGGTATGCATAGTGTTCATTCATGGACTCCTTTCTTCCATGAAGTCTAAGAATCTTTTTAAACTACCAGTTATGGATTTTCTTTATGTTTTAATGTTTTTTATGTTCTCTTTCATGCTAATAAATGAGGAATTGATTTGTATTCCAAGATTTGATGATAAATTTCATATGGGTTGGTTAGTATAGATAAAGATTTATGAAACCTAATGACTAAAACCTTGTATAATGGAATTGGAATTGAATCATGATGGCTAATTGTTCTATAATGTGCTTTACATGTACTATGCGTACAATATGTTTGATTAAATTCCTAGATGAAGGAAAATTTTCTAACTAGCATGATATCAAGAAATCCCCATGTATGTACAAGTTTATGCCTATTACATGTTTGAGGAAAGGCTCCTATGAATGTAGTATGTATTATGATGTTAGCCAATTTTTTATGTAAATCCTGCTATGTCAGTTTCCTTCTATAGAGGCCTAGGGGTACTTGTACCCAAAATATTAGTTGTGTACCTAGATCCATGTCCTGTTTTCACGATAGTCTCAGTCAAGCTATGAACTCTTAGATTTTAGATAGTCTTATGACTCAGGAAAAATCTACATAATCTCATGACTCAGTCAGTTGTCAGATATCAGTAGTATTTTATCAGCCATGGAAATTTAGTAACACAGTCCTTGCTCAGTTCAGTTCAGTAAATCATGTTCAGTGCCCATTCAGCTGGGAGTAGGAATTAGCACCGAGTGAACCCAAGGATGGGGACTCACCTATTATATGATAGTGTTATTCCGAGAAGAAATCCTTGCATTTCAAAACTACGTAGCCAGCATAGGCTAAGACATTGTAGCCTACTATATAAGGGTGGATGAGGTGGCTTAACCTATTATGTGAGGATTCCCACCGTTCTCTCTAGAGTTATCTGTTATATGAGGGTTACTTATATGTTTTCCTTACCAGTGGTGCGGTATTGACAAATTTTCAATCAGGGCATCGATTAAACCCCAGCTCAACGATTATAGCACCTTTGGATCATATCAGTTAGATACTACTTCTCACTATTTCATGTTACAGAATCAGGATTGTCAGATACAGTGAATCAGTATCAGTAATAGAACTTAGATAGTTCTTTAGATTTTAGGACTATCAGATATAGTCAACTTAGATACAGTACGAAACTCAGATAGTTCCATCTAATTAAAGACTGTCAGCTACCGTCACCCACGTTATCAGTTATACTCAGATACAGTCACCCATGTTATCAGTATTATTTAGATATAGTCCTTCATGTTATCAATATCCAGACTCACTAGTCATGCTCCCACGGTATCAGTATCATGTTATCACGTTATCAGTTACAGTTGTGCATTTAAGTATGCTTTCTCACTTTATGATAGATAGTTAGTTAGTTTGATCATTCATGCAAACACTTGTATATAGGCTACCTCACTAGTATATTCGGTACATATGTACTGACGTATTCGCACTATGATGCTTTCTTTTTATGTTACACCATAGGTTCAGATACATGAGTTCTAGATCAGCAGTTGATTCTAGTTTTAGCAGTCACAGTAGATGCGAGTGCTCATCCTTTGAAGACATAATGATTTTCCATTATCTCATTGATTAGATTATTAGTTGGAGTTAGTTGGGGACATGTATCATCAATTCCTTATTCCGATTTTTCTGACAGTAGAGGCTTTCAGACTAGATGCAGACTAGAGGTAGACTAGATACAAACTATCATCTTTTAGACTTCAGTTTTGTTTTGGGTATTCTATTACCCCACACAGATGTTACGTTATTCAGTTATGTTCATGATTGAATATTATGGCCTTTTAGTGTGTGTTTTTGCATTATTATGTTATCTTATGTAGTATACAGGTACAAATATCAGTTATGGGTTAGCTTTTTGTCCTTCGAAGTCATGATCACCAT
>NW_025830025.1:0-1475 GCF_002878395.1 Capsicum annuum | reverse complement strand
AAAAAGGGTTAAAAATGCATTGACAAAATGGAGTAAAAAGTACTTTGGTAATATTTTCCAAGAAATTACAACTTTGGAAGATATTATCAAAGTCAGGGAGAAATAGTTTGAGGAAAATCCAACAGGCAATAATAGACAGATATTGTTAAAAGCACAAGAAGATTTAAACTTCCAATTGAAAAAGAAGGAGGATTTCTGGAAGAAGAAAGCTGGACTGGATTATTTAAAGATGGTGAAAGGAACAAAAAAAATTCTGACTGTGGTGAAAGAAAGAAAGAGCGGGTTGAAAATAAAAAGAATTCAGAATGATGAGGGTGATTGGCTAGAGGATCAGATAGACATTGCAGATAAAGCTATAAGCTTCTTTTAAAGACAATTTTCTAAAGAATAAGAAATAAAAGATTTTGAGATATTAAATGAACTACCAATTGTAGTGAATACAGAATAGAATAATGAGATTAAGTTTCCTAAGATATAAGAAGTTAAGAAGGTTACTATAGGATTAAACAGGAATAGTGCTGGAGGGCCTGATGGTATGACTAGAGCATTTTTTTAGGATGTATGGGAGATTATTGGAAAAGATATTCATGAGATAATTATAGCTTTGAATTTCCAAAATTTGTGACTAACACAAACTTGGTGCTATTACCCAAAAACTTAGTTGTAAACACTTTTTTAGATATGAGACCAATATCATTGAGTAATTTTGTGAACAAGATCTTTTCCAGAATTATTAATGAAATAATTAAGAGAGTTCTACCTTATATCATTTCAGAGGAACAATCAAGTTTTGTACAAGGAAGAAGTATTGCTAAGAACATATTGATGGTGCAGGAAACCATAAAAGACATAAGGAAAAAAGGTAAGATTCCTAATATGGTAATCAAATTGGATATGATGAAAGAGTATGATAGATTTGATTAGTTGTTCCTTACAAAAGTTTTGAGAAAGGTGGGTTTTAGTGGGTTCATGATTGATATGGTGTTAAGGTTAGTTGGGAACAACTGGTATTTTATTCTGTTAAATGGGCAGCCAAAGGGTTTCTTTAAATTATATAGAGGGTTGAAACAGGGAGATCAACTATCACCCACTCTATTCATTATTGCAGCAGAAGTGATGTCTAGAGCTCTAAAGTCTTTAATGATCATCAAGGACTTTAAACCATTTGGCCTACCAAGAGGTAGCCCGAAGGTAAATCACTTTTTCTTTGCTGATGACATGATAATTTTATGCAAAGCTAATTTATATACAATGCATAAATGACCAGGACCCTCTCCTTACCCTCTCTCCTCTCTCTCCTTACCCTCTCTCCATCTCTCCATCTCTAGCGCACCGGCCCCCGGCGCCGTCGCTGACCTTCGGCGCCGACCCGATCCGGCCGCCGGCTCCGACCTCCGGTCCCCGGCGCTGACCGACCGCCGGCTACGACCTCCGGTCGCCGGCCCTCTCTCTCTCTCCCTACCCTCTCTCCATCG
>NW_025830024.1:0-1362 GCF_002878395.1 Capsicum annuum | reverse complement strand
TACATTGATGTGATCAAATCTTTGTGGTTGGTTTGTCATCATCAAAAGAGGGGGAAATTGCTATATGTAGTTTTGATGATGAGCAGAAGACTACAAAGGACCAGGTCCCTGGTTATTCGAAGCAATAGTACAGCCGGCACGTGTCTGCACAACTTTGTTTGCTTGTGTAACAAACTGGCAGATGCTGCTTATACTAATTAGGACACCTGGTCCACTGAGATTTCAACCCTAATTATCACTCCTCTATAAAAGAAAAAAAATATTTCTTCATCAAATAATTTTTGCAAATATTTTGGAAAGCTTAAGAGAGAAGAAAAGGCAAAAAAATCAGAATTCAGACATTGCTCAAGTTCATAGTGAGTGTGTGAGCTATAATAGAAATTGTTCTTGAGTCAAATACTAATTTGCAATTGAACTACTCATGCTACAAGAGTAGTGTTTTCTTTTGTTGAGAGAAGTGCTTAGGTAAAGTTGCCTAAGCTTGTTGCTGATTAGAGTTAGCCAGTTTTTGAGGAAATCTTGCCAGAGATGTCAAGGTGTTCTTGTAATAGAGGTATTGCAAGTAGGAGGAACCTAGAGTTAGGTTCACAGTCTAGTTCGTAATCATGAGTTTAGTTATAATGGACTTTTTTGAGCTTCTGAGGCTAGCCATGGTTTTTCCTTCCTTGAGCAAGGGGGTTTTCACGTAAATCTTGTGTTCTTTACCGTTCTTGCACTGGTTTGTTATTCCTGGTGATTTACTATTTCTTTGCCTGTGATTGACTTTGAGGGACCTGGACCCTCACTGTGTGATGCAACCCCCAAGGTTTTCAACACTTTCCTCCCCATTCCATTACTATTCTCCCTCGCTGCCACTGCCCCGATGAAGAAGATCTAAAAAACTCTGCATAAATATTATCAACACCTCTAAGGTTAAATCAAGAAAGTTACACAGAAAAGGGAAAAACAAAGAAAGGGGAATGAAAAAGGTGTTAGGGTTTTTGCCCTGATTTTCTTACCAAAATTAAGTTTTTACTTTTTCTTGGAAGGAAAACAAAAGTAACCATAATTACTTTAATTTTTTCTTAAAGAAAAATATAAAACTTTTTCACATTTGGCTAACCTCTTTCTAAAAGAAAAGATTTTGGAACTCTATAAATAGAATACCCTCCCTTCTCATACCATAACATAGGAGTATCAACAATTTAGTCGTTTAAGAGTTTTGATTAGGGGAAGATTTTCTCTCTCATTAGTTTTGTGTTTTTCTAAATATTAGGCTTTAGAATATGTAGGCCAATTGGCCAAAACATCTAATAATTTACTGCTTTTTAGTATTGTTTTCTTTGTCATCTGATTTATCATCTCATGGTTTGCAAACTATAA
>NW_025830023.1:0-1180 GCF_002878395.1 Capsicum annuum | reverse complement strand
CAATCTTGATAGTCCTAATACAAAAGTATCTTAATCTAGACACTCTTCAAGTTGATAGAAAGCAAATGACAAAAAAGTTCATGCTTGCATTTAGATAGGTTAGATACTTCTTATATTAGGAGAATTATTTATATAAATTTCATATATCACACCAGATTAATATCATTGTCACGCCTCGAATCCTATTGGGGTGTACTGGCACCCGTAATCTAGGAGGCCCGGTAGAACCAGCTCATAACTTATACTTCCCATGCATACCTCTATGACAAACCAAAATTCGGACAGCATCATGTCGCTTATAAAAGGAAATAATCACCTGTATAAGCTCGAGCACACATATATATGTATATACAATACTTGGCCGTTGGAGCCATCACATTTATTAACAAAACACCACCTTAACTGTACATTAGGTCTACAAAGCCTCTAGACAATACACAGAGTTTAACTAAGGTCGGGACATACCCCGCCATATAACTAACTTCTATACAATACCAAAAGTGACTGGATATGACACAGAAAGCCCCGAAGTAAAGTGGAGCTCACCAAAAGCAGCTGAATATCCTGGCTCCTACTTGTGCAGTGTATGAGCTGAGTTACCTGTGCCTACAACATGAAATACAGGTCCCCCGTGGGGGACGTTAGTACGAAATATGTACTGAGTATGTAAAGCTGTAGATAATCACATATGATATAGGAGCTAAATAGAAATCAGAAACAAGTGAATAAATCATAATAGGAGTGGACCACACTTACTGGAACTTGTGACAACCTGTACATTGTATTTATTCAATCACTTTACCTTTGTTCTTATCATCTTTGTAATCATTACTATACTGTACAGTGACCATTAGGCTGCCTCCAGTACATATCAACTGGGATCGACCCATGATAGGCTTATTTCCCTGGGATACCACCCATAAACACATAAATAGGGATCGACCCATGATAGGCTTATGCCCCTGGGATACCACACGATAAGAGAGAAATTCCATCACTTAGTTCAATTAATCTTTGAGATTGTTATTTCGGTCACCACCACATTTTTTATACTTTGAAACAATGATACATCAATAAGAAACATATAAATAGACCATCAATGCAATAACAATGAAGTAAGAACTCATTGGCACATCAATGAAGTGTTTTGGAGTCATCAATGACATAACAATGAAGTAGG
>NW_025830022.1:0-1821 GCF_002878395.1 Capsicum annuum | reverse complement strand
TTTTAGAAATAATCATTCAGTACCCCTCGAACTATGATCAAAGTTGCTATGACACACTTCAACTTCACATGGGTCCTATTACCCCTTTTAACTCAATTTTAGTGTATTTTTGTCACCCTTTTGTGCTGATATGACACCTTTATTACATAAAAATGGGACCCACATCAAAGGTGCCGCGTCAGTTGAAAAAGGGTAACAAAAATACACTCAAATTAAATTCAGGAGGGTAATAGGACCCTTGTGAAGTTGGAGTATGTCGTCGCAACTTTGGCCATAATTCATGGGATACTAGATGCTTTACTCATTATTATAGCACATCTGTTTTTAACCCTGCTGCCTTGTATTATTTTTCATGTATATATAATAGATGTTGAACCTCTTTTGATTAGTTTGTGTGTTTAGAACTTATTCATATTTTGAACCCCCTTAGTAATAATCCTGGTTCCGCCTTCATTATTCTAATAAATAACTTTACCAGCTAAAGTGAATGTCCAATCCTGTCAACCATTGTGATCTATAATTGAGGGTCATATATTATGTGTAATAATTAAGATTTTCTACTATCCCATGGATATGTATGTACATGCAAATTAGTAATGCCCAAATGAATAACATTACTAACAATTCTATCAACTCAAAAATATGTTAAAAGACAAATCCAGCCACATTATTACAATTTAGAGAAATCACATCTCCTTGGAAGCCAAAATAACAGGTAAAGCTGCTGCGATGTGACCCGGAGTTCAGTAGTTCAAAACGTGGAAACAACCACTTGCAAAAATATTGGGCAAAACTACATGTAATAGAGCCTTATGGTCTGCCCCTTCTATGCCTTATAGATGAACCGAAATGAAATCGTGGGAGTTCAGTCGTTCTGCTCTTGATCTTCATTACTAATGTACTTCAAAACCAAAATTAATCCTCCCTTGAAAGAAACATAAAGGGTCAGTACAAGTTCAACGAGTCACATTATTCAGATGCAGATATAGAGCGTGTTCAACTGAACTCACATCTTTCAACTCTAACTTCATGTGAACAGACAGAGACATAGGAGTTTATGCAATCTGATAAATAATATTGAACTTGTCACCTGGTTAACGTGTCCTTCCATATCTTTGCCCTAATCGCGTGAGACATGATATTTAATGCTAGCTCAAAATCAACACCACCACTACTATCATCATTGTCGTCGTCATCATCATCATCATGATCTTCATCATCCTTATCCTTATCTTCATCATCTTCATCTTCTCGTCCATGAAGTCACAGAAGTGAAGTAAATTGGAATATTTTCCTTTTAAACTCACTAAGCACAACGTAAGCAGATATGGAAGTTCATGTAATATTATACTAACCTGAATATGGTTTTAAGATACGAACATGCACTGGTTCCAGTCCAATGTCTTCCTGGACTTGTTGAATTTGTGTAGTAGAAGCCTCGCGCGTGGGCTTACAACCTTCTAACTCAATCAGGTGTAGTCTGTCGATATCTGCAATTCAATGAGTATCTCTTCCAAATTATAGCAATCGCTAAGCATGAGGCGCTCAAGGACAGAAAAAGTCATTTGTGGTTTTCCAGTACTTGAGAGAATTAGTTTCAATTAGCAAATCCTTCAATCGAGTAAATACCCCAACAATTGTATTTCATTCTTTGCCACAACAAGCAGATGAACGACAATGTTGAGAGGTCCAGATTCTCGAAAATTTTCATTGTCATCGTTATTTCCACCGATTCCTAATTTTTTAACATTCTGAATCCCAGAAATAAACTCTTTCATGCATTAACATAGAGACAAGTGAGAAATAGTTCATCAACAGATA
>NW_025830021.1:0-1970 GCF_002878395.1 Capsicum annuum | reverse complement strand
ATTCAGCAAAGTTTACTCCTCCCATAGATTATTCAGAACCCAACCCTACAGAAGTACCTGAAGGCACATACGCTGGTGGCCATAAGTGGTTATGGGCAACGACATACCTGTGAGAATTTCTATAGCATCAGGTGCTGTGCAGGTTGAGTCAGGTAAGCTGGAGGGTTGGTGACACGCATCTCAAACTTTGAGTCATCTTTCAACTTCTCAATGTACTGTTTATGTGTAGCCAAGATTTTATTCTCAACTCTATGGATCAGGCGCACACCGGCCTTTTTGCATAACTCAGCGATTAACCATGGGAATAACAATGCACTGCTTGTTTTATGTTCCCTTACAAATATCTCATTCATAATAATCTGGCTGAAATCAGCTTGCAGCCCTGAAACCAAGCTTGCCACCAATATAGCTCTTTGTTTATCCAAGTTTCTATCACCTTTTGTTGGCATCAACCTTAAGCAAATAACAGGCCACCAAAACATAGCCTTGAACCTAATGGAATATTTTGCAATACGCTCCCGTTGATTAGTCAACCTAGAGGGTTTGCCAACATCAGTCAATAACGAAGCTACCCAAGAACTTTGAGTGGATCTAGTCATCAACCTATACTCAAGATCAGGTATATCGGGTGAAGCCTCATAGTCTGGTCCAAAACAATATCCTATTAATTGTTTGGGATGAAATATGGATAATGAGTTCTCGAACAGGTACTATCTCTTTGTTTGGCAAGATTACAACTAATGTCCCCTTTGTACAGTCATTTTCTACTAGTGCAAGATAATTGGCAAAGAATTCTCTTACCCAATTCAGTTGATACACTCCTAATAGACTACTCATTTATGCTAGTTCATACTCACTGAAATGGAATTCCAACTCAAGATACTCGTGTTGCTCCGTTGTCACAATCTGATGTTCCTCCATGAATGGCCTTTTAATCCCTCTTGCTATAGGTGTCAATCTGTCATAGAACATCTCTTGTGCTCCCTCTATCTGCCATCTAATTGCCTCTTAAGCTTGAGGATCCTTACGCTTGATAATGTTGGCATCCTCAGGTTCAGTAGCCATATCAGTAGCTTCCATTTGTTCTCCCACTTTAGTAGCCTTATTTTCACCAACAGTAGGCACGGGTTAAGATTCAGCAACCATTGCCTTGTCTGGCTCGAGCTGGTACTGCTTGTACTATTATCACTCTTCTCTTCAGACAAGGAGAGAATTAGAGTTTCCCTTTCATATTACTTTGTGTTGTAAGCAGGTACAGGTTTACCTCTACCCCTTTGGGATCTTCCTCCTCTATTCAGTGGTAGTTTACAAGCCATATTGCCAGAAACAGAAGCAAGGAATTAGTGTATAATGCAAAAACAGCCTAACCAGTGAAAACTTAGACTTGATGACCATACTAGTGGTCCGTCGAGTAACTGGTGCTCCACCAGGTGGGCCATCAGGTCTTATCTAGAAGACCTGAAAGTTCAGAGAGTTGTGATGGTCTATATGGTAGTCCATTACAAAGTTGATGGTCTAACACTTTGGCCGTCGCATCTTAACCAGTGGGTATCATTTTTGGGGTTCTTGTGATGGTCCATTTGGTGGTCCATCACAAAGTTGATGGTCCACCTTTTCAACCATCACACCCCCTTCTTTAGATTTAGGATTCAATTCGGTATTTTGTTGAACATTTAGTATGAAATCTTAATTTTTTACCAAAAATTGACACCAACTTCACATTTATGCTTATAAATCCACACTTTTAAGTATACGGGTTACTCAGAATTTACCCATATAGAGTATATTATCATTCCAGACTCAAAACAAGCTAAAGAAAAAGAAGAAAACAAGATGAGCTTTTATCAACCAACCAATTATTCATTTCATGTTCTATCAGTTCAAATATAAAAGAGATGGAAGTGCTCATACCTTGATTTTGCAGAAGTTACTCTTCTACTTGTTTACAAATATTTAAAACTAACTTAAAC
>NW_025830020.1:0-1924 GCF_002878395.1 Capsicum annuum | reverse complement strand
ATATGTTTTGAATACTATTTTGTGTTCATCCACGTCCTTCATTAGAATCTGGTGGAAGTCAACCTTAGATTCAATTTCGAAAATATTCTGCTCCTTGTAATACATCCTGCTTATCCTCTAGCACAGGTATTAGATATTTTTTTATTGTTATCCTATTGCACTTTTGAGAGTCAAAATAAAGTCTCCAAGTGGAATTTTTTTTCGGCTATTACAACTAGTGAAGAAAAGCAGACAAACTAATGGCCACCATCTGAGCTTTAAACATTATTTTTATTATACTCCTAATTGAATTATTCTACTCAAAAGATTATTGATAAGTCCTGAGGTTAATAGGCTTAGATCTTGGCAGCAACTGAATTTGATTGTCCCATGAGTGGGAAGGTGGAAATTCCTTGGGCATTTGGAAAATATCCGAACAACGAAGGTTCTACTATTTTATGAATAGGTTCTTCTTCCTTCTTTGCCTCAATTATTATTAATTGTATCACGTTGTTGTATTTCAATTAGTTAGATCGCTTTATCATGGCCTTTTCTTGCATTATGGATATAGGCTTAGAATTCGTGTCACTTAATATATGAATGACTTGTGATTCCTTAAAGAAGAAAATTCCTAATAGTTTGGCATGCAAAGCAATAAGTTAAAATGAGTCTATCCAATCCATTCCAAGGACAATATCACATCCCCAAAATGTAACAATCTTAAATCAACTATGAACTCAAGGTCTTTCATTTCCCATTAGAACGTCTTGAAAATCTAGCTAAACATCACATTTTGACCATTTTCCTTTCTAACCCTCAAGGGTATAACAAGTGTTTTTACATCGGCTTCTAGAATCTTAATTACATGAGGGTCGACAAAGTTATGGGTGAATCCACTATTAACTAAGACTACCATTTTTCTTTCTTATCCCACCTAAGGTTTTTGATGGTGTAAGGTCTTATTTGCATAAAAACGAGGCCATCAATGATAATACCCTTTATTCTAAGGCCTCTAGCCTCTATTCAATGGTAGGATCCACAATCGCCTCTTGTGCGTTAGAACTTTCTGCTCTTCAACGGTGTGTATAGCAATGGGTGAGCATTGGTGGCTTGGTGTATATTTATCATTAAGCTTACAAAAAAGAATCGTCACTCTATATTCTTCAAGGGATAATTTCTTACTTCTTATTGACCTCATAACAACCATAGTGGAAGCATGGGTGGGTCGTAAGAGTATGGGAGGTTTATGTGAGGGAAACAATTGTTTTCAGAGTAAATTTAGATAATAGTTCATATAAGTTATTGAAGTATTTTTCATGTAATCTAGCATAACTCTAAGCTTCAATCAGTGTTTGTGGGTTAGCCCATCCAACTAAGTTTATAATATCAAACTTCAAAACACCATTAAAATATATGAAAGATGATATTACTTAAGAGATGGATTTACAATGACAACAAAGAAACAAAGTTCTTAAAAACTCCAGTAATAGATCTCCACAACTGTAATTTGATCCTTCTTATTGGATTCCAACAAAACTTGCATGGGTTTTGTATTTTTCAAAGCTCAGGAAAACATCCTCACAGAAGCTAGACCAAGTAACATGGTCTTCTCTTTCAATCACAGAAGAAACTGATTTTTATGATCTCTAAAATGTATAGTAACATATGTCATTTTCTTATCAACGATCACTTGGTATATATCAAAAGACTTTTGGCAACAAATGACCCACTTTGTCGAGTTATGCTCATAAAATTCCAAAAAAAGTAGTTTGACCATAGGAATTTTTGAAGATTCATTATTTGGTAAAGTCTTGGTGGGGTTGAAATTATTGAGGACCGGCCCAATAATAATGGGTCAACTTAGCCAAAGGCCATAGTTAAGTTGAAAAGGAAAGTACGAATCTATGAGGGATATGGGTTACTAGAACTGGTAAAAATAGGGTTG
>NW_025830019.1:0-1513 GCF_002878395.1 Capsicum annuum | reverse complement strand
TTGCACTTTATCATTCTTATATCATAATTCTGACCGATGATGCTTACAGAGTACCTATTGTTTTATCAATCATACTACACTTCTGTACCTTTTTAGTGTAGATCTAAGTATTAGTTGTCACCATTGATCATGGTTCGTACAGTGATTGATTTTCGAAGATAGGTGATGTGTCATGGAAACTTGGCACTTTTAATGCTTAATACCATGAATTTATGCATGTATTTAGGTTGTTATAGTGGGTATGATGCACTTTTGTGTTTGTTTCCGGTAAAACAGGTCTACAACTGTGTTGAGATGAAAATAGAAGAAAAAGACCTGAAACGACTAAGTATGATTAAGATACGAGTCTTCTCACGAGTCGTCAACACATTATACAACTCGTAGGATGGATTTTAAGCACAATAGAACCAAAGACCTAGACAAGATGCTAAGTGAAGAAAAGATACAACTCAGTCATATGGGTCGTACGAAGAAGGTATGAGTCATGATTTGAAGTCGTAAGCGTAATAGTGTATAAATCTACAATACAAAGTTGAAGTCTCAAAAGTATATGAGTCGAAATTCGGAGTATGACCCGTATGCTCAAACAGTAAGTAGACCATTATCTACTCTTGTAAAGAAGAAATTTACAGGTGGATACGAGAGAAGGGCACGAGTCATATGATCAATGTATGACTCATAGGCAAAAGTCGAATGAAGATCAGAAAGTTGAAGCGTTGGGAGACCAGTCACTAGAATGGACAAGAGAGGGCATAGTACGAGTCATATGATAGGCATACGAGTGGATGTTCCATTCGTACCATGCGCAGGCTTAACTTTTCCATTTCTGTTTTTATTAGGATTTTTGAGTTTTTTTAGATACCATAAATACCCTAGGGTTTATTTTGTATGGGTTACACATTTTACCATACTTTAGCATTACTTTACATTATTGATACTTTGTTCTTAATATTTTGGGTTTTTATTCAATTGCAGACTTCAGATTTTATTCATCTCATTATTGTGCAGTTAATTACATGCTTTCTTTATTAATAATCATGAATTACTGTGCAAGCACAAGTAGCTAACTTCCCTGACTAGGGTTGTGGGAACCTGGTGGATTAGGAAAGTGGGAGATTCATCTATTCTAAAGTAAAATACATAAATCTTAATCTTATTCTCATAAATTAACCTCGAAGTTACTATAGAAGCTTGGAGACAACTTGTATTCATAAACATCCTCACAAGGAAGTTTGTGATTTGGAATAGAAGATTAAAATAGTAATTTGAGATTCACTTCCACCATTACTATCCCATCATCATCTAATCAAGTCGAAATTAAAAAGGTGAGGGTTGGACTAAAGTCATAGACAAGGAAAAATAAGGTCACACTCTGAGACTTTCAAGGTAAAGGGTGAGATTTATCAACACATTCACAAGACTTATAATAATACAAAGATTGTCGACTTTACATACAGAGCAGCAGAATAAGTGGGTTTGACATGAGAAACTTATAGAGTTAAGAAGTCAGAGG
>NW_025830018.1:0-1568 GCF_002878395.1 Capsicum annuum | reverse complement strand
AAAAGCTCTCGAAGCTTTATTAGAATAGGTTTATGTGGATTATACCCCTGTTTGACGTAGAGTAGTTGTTCTCAACAGGTTATTGTCTCTCTTATTTTTTTTTATCCTCACCCCTTGTTATTGTTTCTCTGCATTCATCTTGTTACTGAGAACAAGTTAGTATGCATATGTCTGTGCCTATTCAACTAGTGTATGTCCAACATATGTATGCTCCATTGAAGTTAATATGGTAAAGTTTCTTGTCGTTGTATTAATGACCAATGACGTTAAATTCGGACTTCTGAATCCCATTGGAGAATCTGTAATCAATAACTAGAGTTCAATGGATTACTGGATCTAATCGCAAGCTGTTCGTATTAGAGAGTAATAAGTAGTTATGTTTTTATTTCGGAGTCAAAAATAAATATATATGATAAACGTTGATGTTTAGATATATTAATTCACTTTAAATTTGATTGCTAAGTCTTATCTTTCCCTCGATGCATGAGACATGAATTCGTACTCCATTTATCCTCGCATTCAAACTTCGTCGTGTCCGAGCCTCAAACAAAGTCCCCAAAACGGATACAAAAAAGCTAAGTTGTATATGCGTGTATACAGTGGATATACACCAGATATACAAAACGCTGGGAAAGTATATTCATTATACCTTAATCATTTTTTACCGTGGTGTCCGGGATAGCTTGTGTCCATCTCGAATCATTCCACGGGACATATACCCCCATAAAACACACATTATTCATGACTTTATTGGCTACTGTGCCGGTGCTTTTTCCTTTGAATGTCTTTGGGTCAGTTTTACTGTAAATAAGGAATGACTAGCAGCATTTTCTGAAGAATGGAGATACCTTTCTTTGCTTAAAACTTTTTATAAATTTGTACTTTTTGTTCATTTTTTGACTTTTCAAAATAACTTGATTGGTTTAGGTTATTGGTACTTTCGATTCATAAAGTGAACCAGGTTAAATTTTAGAATTGTTTCGGTCCATTGAAACTTTGGTCTAAGAAAAGGAGTGATAGTGAATGATAGTTGCAATTTACGTATATCTAAGTCATGTATAGTGTCATTAATTTAGGGGTTGTTCTTCTCCTAATCTTCGTCGTCTTTGCGGGAAAGTAAAGAAAAAGAGATAGAATTCTAACTTTCAAAATAGTTTCATAGCAATATACATAGCCTTAAACAAATGTTTTTCTTTTAGCTTTTGATGTAACCTGGCTACCATATGAATGTTGCATGTTGATGTATTTTTAGATGGCAAATAGTACGCTAGGAAGTAGATATGCAGAATTAATTAAAACCATACTGGTTTTACAAATAGCATCTCTCGACCAACTCTTTATAGTTAGAAGAGATCGATTTGTGTCCACATTTGATCCAATATATGTTTATATTGGTCCACCTTGTCAATGTATTCAAAATTTCCATCAAGTGTTTATCAGTCTGTACTAAATCTAATGGCTAGTCTCCATATTTCTTTAAGTTTGCTTTGTGTTTGGCTAAGCTAATTTGGTACTTAATTCTCCTATTCGAATGATAGATTTGTTTAAAACTGAAATTTGCTTTTGAA
>NW_025830017.1:0-1633 GCF_002878395.1 Capsicum annuum | reverse complement strand
CCACTCCTAGAACCGTGGGCTATAGCACATTGATTTTGCCCCAAAATTCCCTGTTCGCGCTGTTTTGCTCGTTTGACTAACCAAATGGCCCTGCCCACACAAATGGTAAACACTAGGACAATTCCTAGCCTCCTTGGCACGTTCAGGTTAATTTTTGGCCCACGAATCCTCGATACCCCGAGCCCACCCCTGAAACCATGGGCTATATCACACCGATTTGGCCCCAAAATCTCTATTCGTGCCATTTCGCCCGTTTGACTAACCAAATGGCCCCTCCCACACAAAAGAATAATACTAGGATGCTACCCAGCCTCTATGGCACACCCAGGTCAATTTTTGACCCACGGTATCCCTGAACCCCCAGACCACCCCGGAACCGTGGTCTATATCACACCTCTTTAGCTCCAAAATGCCTCGTTCGCATTGTTTTGCCCGTTTGACCAACTAAATGGCTCCGCCCACAAAGACGGGAAATACTAGGACACTTCCCACCCTTCCTGGCATGTCAAGGTAGATTTTTAGCCCACGTACCCCAGAACCCCGGGCCCACCCTTGGAACCGTGGGATATAGCACACCAATTTAGCCCCAAAATGCCCCGTTCGAGCCGTTTTGCCCGTTTGACCAACCAAATGGTCCCGCCTAGAAAAATGGGCAACACTAAGATACTCCTCAGCCTCCCTGGCATGCCCAGTTCAATTATCGGCCAATGGAACCCTCGAACCCCAGGCTTACCCCCGGAACTGTGGGCTATAACACACCGATTTAGCCCCAAAATGCCTCATTCACGCTATTTTCCCAGTTTGAAAAACCAAATGGCCTCGTCCATACAAACGGGAAAAATTAGGATGCTCCCTAGCCTCTCTTAATTTTTAGCCCATGACACACCCGGACCCCGGGTCGAACCCCAGAACCTTGGGCTATAGCACACCGATTTTGCCCTAAAATGCCCCGTTTATGTCATTTCGCCTATTTGACCAACCAAATGGTCCCGCCTACTCAAATAGGGAAAACCAAGATGTTCCCCAACCTTTCTGGCATGCCCAGGTCTATGGCACCTCGACCCTCGAGCCCACCCTGAGAATCGTGGGCTATAGCATACAGATTTATCTCCAAAATGCACCGTTCGCGCAGTTTTACCTGTTTGACCAACCATATGGCCCTTCCCACACAAACGGACAATACTAGGATGCTTCCAAGCCTTTATGGCATATCCAGGATGATTTTTGACCCACGACACACCCGGACCCCGCATCCACCCCTAGAACCGTGGATTATAGCACACTGATTTAGCCTCAAAATGCTCTGTTCGTGCCGTTTTACTAGTTTGACCAACCAAATGGCCCCGCCCGTAGAAATTGGCAATCCTAGGTGATACGCCCAAATTACAACTCTCATTAGAAAGTGCAAGCGATCGCTGTCAAATATAGAACCCAACTGGGTTGGGTGTCGAATCCCACAGGGAATACTATGATCACTAAGTATTGCGATTATTATTAGACTGTTGATCGAAGGTTCCAAGGTAAGGGGGGTTTCAGTTTAGGGGCACAATAATATTATCAGTGTAACGATGAGATGATATGTGTAATAATATTTGATCACAGAGAATGACAAGTTAGGGTTATGTCCACCATG
>NW_025830016.1:0-1498 GCF_002878395.1 Capsicum annuum | reverse complement strand
CCCCATCATATCACTATACTTCTCCACCACCACCTGTTAAGTCACCACCTCCTCCATACTATTACAGCTCCCCACCACCACCCAAGAAATCACCTCCTCCGCCATATTACTACAGTTCCCCACCACCACCAGTGAAGTCACCTCCAACTCCATACTACTACAAGTCTCCTCCACCACCACCAAAGAAATCTTCTCCCCCACCATACTACTACAATTCACCACCACCACCAACTCATTACTATCCTCCACATCATCAATTCGTGGTCAAAGTTGTCGGAAAAGTATATTGTTTTAGATGTTACGACTGGAAGCACCCAGAGATGTCTCACAGCAAGAAACACCTGAAAGGTATCACAATATAATTTATACAACACTCGCATTCCTTATTTTCCTTTAATATATCATCAAAAATATATTTAACTATATATTTTCTTTTTTGTTGCTTTCTTCCTTACGCTCTTAAAAGAATTCATAAATGTGTATCTTTATTTGGATCTTTGATCCATTTCTGTTTTTCCAAATGTGAAGTAACATTAAAATTTAAAGAGTCAAGAAATTTTATAAGGCAAGGACTATATCTATAATTGTGACTACAGAGTAAAACATATTGAAAATGAAGGTACTCCGTTCTTTCTTGCAAATGAAGAATTAATATTGAGTGTGATTCATTCTCACATTGGCTGACAAAAGTCTGTACACATTGGCACACAAGTTGCCATTAACATGCAGTTTGTTTCCCTTATTAGATTACAAAATATTCTTTATCGTGTGATGAGAAGGTTTGTTTTATTTCATATTATGAGGTAAAAAGTGCTCGGATCTAAATGATCATCATTAGTATTGGAGTTAATTAACGTTAATTGTTACATGAATTAGGTGCTGTTGTTGAAGTCACTTGCAAGGCTGGTGACAAGAAAATTGTGAGTTATGGTACCACAAAGATCAATGGCAAATTTAGCATCACGGTTGAAGGATTTGAATATCGCAAATATGGAGCAAAGGCTTGCAAGGCTAAACTCCACAATGCTCCAAAGGATTCAAAGTGTAGCATTCCTACAAATCTTCATTGGGGAATTAAGGGTGCTAACCTCAAAGTGAAATCAAAGAATAGTTATGAAGTTGTACTTTATGCAAAACCATTTGCTTATGGATCTAAGACACCTTACGCAGAATGCCAAAAGCCCAAGCCTACACCTGCTCCATACTATTATAAATCTCCTCCACCTCCATCACCGACTTATGTGTACAAGTCACCACCTCCTCCATCACCAAAGTATGTGTACAAGTCACCACCTCCCCCAACCCCGACATATGTTTATAAGTCTCCACCACCACCTGCTTACTATTACAAATCACCGCCGCCACCAACTAAGTCTCCACCACCTCATTATTATTACAAGTCTCCACCTCCACCATCACCAAAACCTGCACCAGTATACTATTATAAATCACCACCACCCCCATCACCGTCGCCACCCCCGCCTTACTACTACAAGTC
>NW_025830015.1:0-2725 GCF_002878395.1 Capsicum annuum | reverse complement strand
TTAGCCTTGAAATATTTGCATAGGATGCAGCGCACAACATCTATTGCCAGATATTGGGGTCAATGCTGGGCATGCATCGATGGAGCATTTGGATGCACAGGACGTGAATTATGTTCGGCATGTGCAGTTAGGCTGGATCCCTACTTAGCAATAATGTCATGACTCGCATAACATCTCACTCATGAGGCACACATGATTTAGGCTCGCTCTAAGTCAGTTTCTTGTGTTGCATTTCTAACACCCAAGCATTATCAAGTTTAATCCATTGTCTTTTACCTCTCGTATTTCATGCGCAGGGTGAATCAAAAGGCCTCCCGCGTGTCCTATGACTTTCTTTCTTTGTCGTGAAATATTGTGGTCTATGAGTGACGGATGGAATTATCAAATATGGTAGATGCGGTGGGCATGGATCTTTATTAGCTTCTATGTTCTCGACAAACCTTGAAAAGTGCATCAGGCGACTAACGAACCCTAGCGCGAAAAGTGCCAAGGATTACTTAAATTGATAGCCTACCCCTCGCGCTCCATTTGCAGCTTGCGTCGGGGGGATGTGTGCTTCTCTTATAAATAAAAATAACTCTCAACAACGGATGTCTCGGCTCTCATATTGATGAAGAATGTAGCAAAATGCGATACTTGGTGTTAATTGCAGAATCCCATGAACCATCAAGTCTTTGAACGCAAGTTACGCCCAAAGCCATTAGACCGATGGCACATCTGCCTGGACGTCACACATCGCATCACCCCTCTCGTATTGTACCTTAATCATGGGGTGCGCTATCATTGCGGTGCGGATATTGGCCTTTCATGCACCTCGAGGTCGCAGCTGGCCTAAATATGATTCTGCATCGATGGACGTCACATCAAGTGGTGGTTCTAACTTAACTCTCTTTGCTGTCATGGCTACTGCCCGTCGTGCGTTCGGACACCCGGACCCTACCGCTCTTAGGCGCTCCAACCGCGAACCCAGGTCGGCAACTGCACATTTCGAATGCTAGCCTATAGGCTCCCCATTCAACCCGTCTTGAAACACAGACCAAGGAGTCTGACTTGTGTGTGGATAAATGGTTGAGTAAACCCATAAGGCGTAAGGAATTTGATTGGTGGGATCCCTATGAGGGGTGCACCGCCTACCGATCTTGATCTTCTGAGAAGGGTTCAAGTGTGAGCATACCTATCGGGACCCAAAAACTGGTGAACTATGCTTGAGTGAGGCGAAGCCATAGAAAACTCTGGTAGAGGCCCGCAACGATACTGACGTGCAAATCGTTCGTCTGACTTGGGTATAGGGGCGAAAGACTAATCGAACTGTCTAGTAGCTGGTTCCCTTCGAAGTTTCCCTCATGATAGCTGGAACTCACGAGTGATTTCTATCGGGGAAAGCCAATGATTAGAGGCCTCTGGGGCGCAATGCCCTCGATCTATTCTCAAACTTTAAATAGGTAGGACAGCGCGGCTGCTTTACTGAGCCACGCCACAGAATCAAGAGCTCCAAGTGGGACATTTTTTGTAAGCAGAACTGGTAATATGGGATGAACCGAAAGTCAGGTTATGGTGCCAAACTGCACGTTAACCTAGATCCCACAAAAGGTGTTGGTCGATTAAGACAGCAGGATGATGGTCATAGAAGTCAAAATCCACTAAAGAATATGTAACAACTCACCTTCCGAATCAACTAACCCTAAAAATGTATGGCTCTTAAGCGCGCGACCTATACCCGGTCGTTGGGGCAAGTTCCAGGCCTCGATGAGTAGGAGGGCATGGTGGTCGCTGCAAAACCTTGGGCGCGATCCTAGACAGAGCAGCCGTCGGTGTAGATCTTGGTGGTAGTAGAAAATATTCAAATGAGAACTTTGAAGGCTAAAGAGGAGAGAGGTTCCATGTAAACGACACTTGCACATGGGTTAGTTGATCCTAAAGGTCGGGCGAACCCCGATATTAGCGCATTTTGTGCATACTCCAAAAGGGAATTGGGTTACAATTCCTGAATCGAGATATGGCGGTTGACGTCAACATTACGAAGTCTGGATACGTCAGCGGGAGGCTTGGGAAGAGTTATCTTTTTTGTTTAATAGCCTGCCTACTCTGGAATCGGCTCAGCCAGAGGTAGGGTCCAGAGGCTGAAAGAGCACCGCACGCTGCGTGGTGTCCGATGCTCTCCCAACGGCCCTTAAAAATATGAAGGACCGAATTCCATCCACTCCCGGTTGCACTCTTAACCGCATCAGGTCTCCAAGGTGAACAACCTCTAGTCGATGGAACAATGTAGGCAAGGATAGTCGGTAAAATGGATCTGTAACTTCGGAAAGAGGACTGACTCTGAGGGCTGGGCACGGGGGTCCCATTCCCAAACCCATTGGTTGTTGGTGTATTGCACGAGCTGCTCCCGCAGCAAGAGTGGGTTGCCGCGTGCCGACCTGGGGACATACTGGGAACGGTTCCTTCGAGGGCCTTCCCCGCGCGTCAAACAACCAACTCAAAACTGGTACGAACAAGCGGAATCCGACTGTTTAACTAAAACAAAGAATTGCGATAGTCCCAATGGATGTTCATGCAATGTGATATCTGCCCAGTGCTCTAATTGTCAAAGTGAAGAAATTTAACCAAGCGCAGGTAAATATCGGGAGTAACTATGACTCTCTTAAGGTAGCCAAATGCCTCATCATCTAATTAATGACGCACATGAATGGATTAACGAGATTCCCACTATCCTTGTCTACTATTC
>NW_025830014.1:0-2145 GCF_002878395.1 Capsicum annuum | reverse complement strand
AACTAACCCTTGGAACTTTTTCATAAAATATGCACAACCATATTTTACGAAAAAAGTTTCTAGGGTTAAAGTTTTTGCCTAAAGAGTTTCTAGCCTACCTATATAAGCGTATGTGGCTTCATCAGTCTGGCACGACTCTTTTGATAGCTGCCTGCATAGTGAAGGACTCTCTCCGAACCTTGAGCAATTAGGGTGGAACCTTTTATAATATCAATTTGGAAAGAAAGAAATGTTACAGGTTTTGAAGGTAAACAAAATTCATCACCAAAACTCAAAATGAGTTGTATTCAATTGTTCTATCGTTGATGTAAAATAAATAAATTAGAGAAGGCAAATTTCTTGATAGTCTATATAGGATCCTTGTAAATTTCTTTTGCACAGTCAGAATCTTTGCATATGAAATTAGCAATAAATGATAAGGATGTTGAAGTCCATATACATACACAAAGCCGTCACAATGGAATATTAAATAGGAATGTACCTTCTGCTATAGTTTTTCTTTTAGATTGGTAACATAGGTATACATAATCAGTTATCAAAAGAAAAAACATACATATACACACTCAACGCTAAGTTGGCAGCACTATAAATACAAGTAAGCAAAGATCCTGACTGTGCAAAAGGAATTTATAGGGATTCTATCTACACTATCAGGCAATCCGTCTCCTCTAATCTAGTTTATTTACATCAACGATGGGACAATTGCATACAATTCATCTTGAACTTTTGTGATGAATTTTGCTTACCTTCAAAACTTCTAGCATTTCTTTCTTTTAAAATTGGCATTATAAAAAGGTCCCACCGTAATTATTCAAGTGTAGGATAGAGCCTTGAACTTTGCAGGTGAGGCTTGCAGATTGATGAAATCACATACGCTTATATAGGTAGGTTAGAGACTCTTACACAAAAACTTTAACCCTAGGGCCTTTTTCGTAAATTATACAGAAGTTTTCATAGGGCAACCATATTTTATGAAAAAGTCCTTAGGGTTAAAGTTTTTGCCTAAGAATATCTAGCCTACCTATATAAGCATATGCGACTTCATCAGTCTAGCACGACTCTTTTGATAGCCGCGTGCATCGTGAAGGACTTTCTTCGAACCTTGAGCAATTAGGGTGAAATCTTTTATTATGTCAATTTCGAAAGAAAGAAATGCTAGAAGTTTTGAAGGTAAGCAAAATTCATCACAAAAGCTCAAAATGAGTTGTATTCAATATTCTATCCTTGATGTAATGAAAATAAATTAGAGAAGACAGATTCCTTGATAGTCTAGATTGAATCCTTGTAAATTTCTTTTGCACAATCAGGATGTTGAAGTCCATATACATACACCAATCCGTCACAACGGAATATTAAATATGAATGTACCTCCTGCTATAGTTTTTCTTTTAGATTGGTAACATACGTATACATAATCAACACTAAGTTGGCACCACCATAAATACAAGTAAGCGAAGATCCTGACTGTGTAAAAGGAATTTATAGGGATCCTATCTAGACTATCGAGGGAATCTATCTCCTCTAATCTAGTTTATTTACCCCAACGATAGAGCAATTCAATACAACTCATCTTGAGCTTTTGTAATGAATTTTGCTTACCTTCAAAACTTTTAGCATTTCTTTCTTTCAAAATTGACATTATAATGGTTGCCACTGTAATTATTCAAGCGTAGGATAGTCTTTTAACTTTGTAGGGGGCTATCAAAAGAGGCGTGCAGACTGGTGAAGTCACATACGTTTATATAGGTAGGTTAGAGACTCTTATGTAAAAACTTTAATCCTAAGGACTTTTTCGTAAAATATACAAAAGTTTTCGTAGGGCTACCATATTTTATGAAAAAGTCTATAGGGTTAATGTTTTTGCCTAAGAGTCTCTAGCCTACGTATATAAGCGTATGTGGCTTCATCAGTCTGACACAACTTTATTGATAGCCGCCTGCATTATGAAGGACTCTCTCCGACTCTCGAGTAATTAGGGTGGAGCCTTCTATAATGTCAATTTGGAAATAAAGAAATGCTAGAAGTTTTGAAGATAAGCAAAATTCATCACAAAAGCTCAAAATGAGTTGTATTCAATTGTTCAGTCGTTGATGTAACAGACATAGATTAGAGAAGACAGATTCCTTGATAGTCTAGATAGGATCC
>NW_025830013.1:0-1642 GCF_002878395.1 Capsicum annuum | reverse complement strand
CCTCATGACACAATTAAGACCACACGATATATCCGATGACTTTAAAGAGCTAACATTCAATAATTAGCACTTAGCAGCCTATGATTCTCCATATTAATTTAGACCTGTTTCCGTTACTAATAAGAATCAGACCCTGGTTCATTACCTGGGTTCTTGCTTGGAGCTGATGCATTTCTTCCTCTTTGGCATGCACTTTCTCCTCTAGCTTCATAAAGAACTGAAATCGATATTAAAAACTTCTTTTAGGTTTTATACAACGTCTGAACTTTATTGAGTAGACACAAGAAATCAGTCTATGGCTACCTTTCTCTGTACAGGAAGCACGAGACGCGACTACCTTTCTTGCTATTAGTTGTTGTTCAGTGCTATATCATTTAATAATAAATGAGATTAGGAAAATTAGGATGAATCTGTGCGACCAAAATATCCCATATTTTCAACATGGAAGACATGATTAAGCAGCATACCTTTTACGTTGGTTAAGTACATTAGCTTTTGAACCCGAAAAAACCTGTATAAAGCAAGTTATCTGTTACCATAAAATTTGATAATCAATTTAAGAATTACGGAAGAACAATCTGATAAAAAAGAAAGTTATGTAATAGTTCGACAACATTGAAATAGCACGTTTACTCATCTGCATTGAAATTTGAAGATAACACTAAGCCTAAACCTAATACAAACCTCTGGTTTTGGCATTCTGGTGGTTGGATGCAAAAGAGTGCCAGGTGTGTCCAATCTGGGCTTTTCTCTTTTTTGTGTCAAAGAAACATCGTTGTGCCTTCTATTTGGTTTTCTTGGCATGTCTTTGTATGCTTGATTCGAGATTGTCCCTTTGACACTAGCAACATTAACTTGGGACAACATTTTCGATTTTGTATCTCTAGATTGAGATGCAGTCCTCACCTGTATTTTAGGCACAAGATGGATTACATAAAGGGGCGCCAATTTTCTGAACTCGAATAAGACTACAATGCTATTATTTAAAATAGCTTACTACAGCAGCAAGCAAGATGGTTAACTGATGTAATAATAGAAGATTACTGATCACAAATGCTACAAGAGGTGCACCTTCGAAGATGAACTTCACCGAGGTTCTGAACTAACACTTCCATCTTTCTCAGTGGTGTGAGCATAAGAGGACAGATCAACAGAGTTTGATGAGAACTCGATACTGATATCTTGGCCCTCTAGTTTATCTTTCACTTTAATCGTAGGTTTAGGATCATTAAAATTTGCATTTCCAGCATTGAGATTAAATTTGCTTCAGCTTCCAGATCTTTAGGAACACGTTAAAGAACATCTGAACTATTGGTATATTATTCAGTCTGACGTCCAGAATGGAAAATTATACTATCTTCTCCGTCACATTCTGTGGCTTAAATGTCTCTGTTGCTTGATCCTTCTCTGCCACATTCTGTTACTTCAATGTATCCATTGTTTGATCCATCAAAACTCTCCTCAAAGCATGTAGAATCGCCAACCTCATTCACTCGCTTGAAATCTCCATCATAGCCTGTATTTTCGATTTGATACTTTCCATTCTTTGATAAACGAGTTAATCTATCATGATTTTCATCAAAACATGCAGAATGGCCAACTTCATTAACAAGCTCCAAGTGCCCCGCATAGCCTTCATTTT
>NW_025830012.1:0-1149 GCF_002878395.1 Capsicum annuum | reverse complement strand
CCCAAGTTATTTTAATTTATTTTCCTAAAACAGTATCGATAATGAGAAAGAAATATATGAATTTCTAATATAAAAGCTCTTGGTGTTAATGACCAAAAAATCACAATTTCTTAATTTCTCAAATATTGAATGATAACTTGGCCATGACAAGAAGAAGCAAGGGTCGTCAAAGGATTGACATAGCCAAAATGCAAAATGAGAGTAAGTTGCAAGTTACTTTCTCTAAGCGTCATGCTGGACTCTTCAAAAAGGCCAGTGAACTTTGTACCCTATGTGGTGCTGAAACTGCCATTGTGATTTTTTCCCAGGCAGAAAAGTTTACTCCTTTGGCCACCCTTCAGTGGAGTTGTTGGTGGATAGGTTCCTCGGGAGGAACCTCCCTCCACCAAATAATGCAGGTCACCATAACCATCTCCTCGTGAATCATCGAAATGCTGGTCTTCGTGAGCTCAATAAGAAGGTCATGGACATGGAGGAGATATTCCGGATGGAGAAAGCTCGTGGTGAATCCATACTAGATATTAGGAGAGCTAATGGTGGTTGGTGGGAAGCTCCCATCAATGCACTTAACCTCTCCCAACTTCAACAATTGATGGAGCCAATGAAATTTCTAAAGCAAGACATTGAAAAAGAAGCACAACAATTGCAAATGGTGACTAATGTTGGACTCCCATTTCTCACATTTGGAAGTGCCTTGTCTCCTACTTATGGTGCTAGGGCATGTTCTACACATGGACTCAATGTTGGT
Organism: Capsicum annuum; assembly: GCF_002878395.1. Lineage (NCBI taxonomy): Eukaryota > Viridiplantae > Streptophyta > Magnoliopsida > Solanales > Solanaceae > Capsicum > Capsicum annuum. The sequence continues at coordinate 401 of NW_025830012.1, read as the reverse complement.
GCAACCTTTGCTAATAGGGTTTAGAGCATCTACTTCTTTTGCAGTTCCCTACTAGTTCAACTGTCGTTACTAGTGCACGCATTATGGAAGTACTGGAAATAATCTAATGTAAATATTAAAACACATGATGAATAAGTGCGCATCTAGGTTCACTGTGTCATCATTTGAGTTATCCTCAGTGTGAGTCTTTTAATTTGAGTCATCCCATAGTATATCATTAGTGATGGTTAATTTTAGTTATATGTCATGTTATGGACTCTGTCATGTTATCGGTTCACTGTCATGTCATGTTAGTTTATCATTTGAATGGAGTTAGTGTGTATGTTCTTTGAGCCCATGGTTCATTCGAACCACATAATTTTAGTTATATATGTTATGTTATCAGTTGATTATCATATGTT
>NW_025830011.1:0-1098 GCF_002878395.1 Capsicum annuum | reverse complement strand
TTTTGAATTTTGTGATTTTAAACTAAAAATGTGAAGAATATATCCAAATATTCTTAAATATTGTAATTTTTATCAATGTGTGAAATGTTAGAGAACTAAAGTGTTGTCACAAAAAAAAAAAAGTCACTTTTTAAAACAAACTAGAAAGTTAAGTAAAACAAACAAATTAAACAAAGGAAGTGATACTTAATATTATTACATTATATGGATCATAGACATAATTAAAAAAAAAAAACTACTTAAATAAGTAGAATTGGTGGAAATAAATAAAATACAACGGTAGAGCTGATAAGGTTTTATTTTTAAGAGGAAATCGAAACTTATTTGTTTTCCTTAGACGATGGCTTTTTTGGCCCAATTCTGCGAACATTATTATTAATCCAAGTCCTCAAGAAACGAGGAGTGATCCCAATCTCATCACAAAAGGGTAACACTTGGTCATTGTCCTTTGTCCATCTCCATCTCATGACATCTTTTACAAAAGCCAAAACCCTTTCTTTTTGATTAGGATTCAGCTTCATTCTCACAAAAGAACTAGCATTGTTGTAGTTTCTCTTAAAGTTGCTCTGATCGGCAACTTCTACCTCTCCTCCGCCCATCTCTATCTCTACGCCCTGCGGTTGAATGATCACAATATTGTTCTTGTTGAATCTTTGATGACGATGATGGGGTTGTTCAGGTCTTGTTGAGTATTGTCGTTGTGGAGATATCGATGGACCATCAATGATGGCAAGGGGAGCATCTGTTGTTGATGAAAACATAATTAAATATGAATATAAAATTATAATTTCTAGATCTAACAACATTAAACAATAAATAAGATCACAAAACAATTTCAAACACATATTATTGGAGTAATCATTTTTCAGCCCCTTTTAGGTCAGTGGATTAAATTTCACCTTGAGATGTAGTTTTATAATTAATCTTCAAGCTAAAGGAGGACATAATTCTTAAATTGCCCTGAAATTTTTTTATTTATACACATAATCGATTTTCTGAGTCCGATCATTATTCATTTCAAAAAGATATTTAATTTGAAGATTCACCTGTAAAAAAAATTAATCAAATCAGCACGTGAAAGATATGTTAAAACAAAGA
>NW_025830010.1:0-1078 GCF_002878395.1 Capsicum annuum | reverse complement strand
AAAGAAAGAAAACAACAGAAAGTATCTAAGCAATGTTAGCAGGCATCCTTGTAAAGTGATAAGGTGCAAATTTTATTTGTCGTTCTTTGGCATCGAGTTGCACATATATCCGTTGGTGCTGACAGTAGTGTAGAATGATATTAAATTGAGAATGAAAAGTATGAATTAGTTGCTGAATGTTATTATGATGATGATTGGAGTTAGAGGAGGGTGTAATGTTTCTTTTTCCTTTTCATGGAGGCAGTGAATGTTTCCCTATATTGCTCAAGGATTGGTGCAAGAAACTTGCTATTCTTTTGCATATCTCATACTAGGCAGTTTTTTTAACCCTAAAACTTGTGCGTACCAATAAGCTACTGTACAATTGCCTTGGCAGACCACTGTTGTGATAAACTTATTTCTCTAATTGTTCTTCTGTTGTATTATTTGTTTTAAATAAAGAGTAATAAAATTAGTCTCACCCACATAACGGGTTTTCATTATTTTTGGTGTAGTTTGAGGTGATTTGGATTTGCGAGAGCACAATTTTGATATATATTAGAGGGGGTGCTTGGATTGTGAGTTTGAGGTAAGTGAGACTTTAAACTTTGATGCTTGCTTTTCAAATCGCTTTATAAAAATAGATATATATTTTTCTGTCTAGTCCATGTGTTGGAACAAGCGTGTGGCTTGGTAGAGTCGATGGTATTGACTAATTGTGGATATGTATTTGTGAAGTTTAGTAAGAACTGCTTAGTGATAATATGTGAGGTGATGTTGGGGCGTTGAGCATATTTTCTTCGCTGCTGTTATAGTCTCTAGGGGCATACTTAGCTGTCGTAATATATTAAGGGCATACTTATGCCGTTGTAATATGTTAGAGGCTTGTACATGCTGTCGTAGAAGACTTTTGGGGAATTATATATGCTACCATAGACTTGTCGGGGTGATAGGCCAATTACCTTCACTGCTGTTAATAGCAAGTCATGAGAGTTTTCTTAGTTGAGATACAACGTGAGTTTTTGAACTTTCTTTTGGATCTTATTGACATGACCTTATTAGAGACATTATGTACATATTATTTGTGTATTTTGTTGCA
>NW_025830009.1:0-1761 GCF_002878395.1 Capsicum annuum | reverse complement strand
AACTTTAGAAAAATATGTAAACTCAAACTTTTAATCATCCATGTAAACAATCCACTAAAATTGTAAAGGCAATGGGTTTCATAAAAAGAGAGGGAATTCCATAAATCATTATTTGATATAATTTTTTGTACTCATAACATCTATACACATGAACATAATTGATGTTTAGGAAAAAAAATCCATGGTTTAAACAAGATTTCATCATATATCAGGGTTCCAATACATGCTCTCAAAATAATCTCAAATCTCATGATACCTGTGTACATTTATACTTTGGATCCTGTAAGAACTTTAAAACTTATGCCCATGAAATTTAGGATAGCCCGACGTCCCTTTTAACGGAGAGAAATCAAAGAGAATGTATAAAAACTAGACCCCCGAAGCTTGAATTCCTTAACCCTAGGTAGTTTTCCCCTTTTGTTCTTAAGGAAGATGAACTAGGGATTTTTGAAGGGGAAATAACGTGAATAAGTGTTGTAATTTGTCTATAAGTGTTTAAGAACTGAATGGGACGTGAAATGACTTTATTTCCCTTTAAATAACACAAAAATGGAGAACTTTTGGCTTGTGAAATGACCCAGGTGATGCCCAGAAGATCGCCCAAGCCAAGGTGGGTGTCGCATGGCCAATTGCACACCCTTTCCAGTGGCCCATTGCAATTTGTCAGGCGATGTATCAGATTAAGGCTAAATTGGTATCGTCCAAAATATAATTCAATTATCTACAACTTGGTGGATCTTATACTGCAAAATTCTATGTATATAAAAAGTTATACACATTCAAAGTAGATCCTTGTAGAATCGAAAAACAAACTTTGGACAAATCAAAGTCTCTTACCTCAACTTTATTATAAGTGATTCCTATGAATATTTTTAACCTCGAAAGCACTTTACACACTAGGATAAAGATCATGACATATGAATTCAAAATTAAAGCATGGGATTATAGTTTGCACACATAAGAACGACGCTTCAAAGTCTAGCTCAGAAGTGCGGGGTGTTACATTATCTCCCCTTAGGGATCATTCATTCCCGAATAATGGGTAGGATCTTTTTGAAGCTCGAAGAGTATGAAGTATGTAATGTAACCTCGCATTGAACAGTTTCTTTCCCTTAGTGGAATATGAAAAGGCATCAAAAGAGCTTTATGATAACCCCCTAGTGAATCGTATAAGCACGAAGCATGAGATGATAAGGATTAATATAGAGATGACCTTGTACATGATTTCTAGGGATCATGATAATCACAACATAAGGCATAAGTTTATAGGGTGATAATATGCCTTATTTACATCGGTATAATCATGAAATGAGATTTTGCGGGAGATACGAATGGAAGCATTTTCTAACATACAAGATACAATGAAAAAACTTAAACTTAGAGACACTACTTGTCTATGCCCCCAAACAATAAATAACATACATCATCATTTCCAACTTACAATTCTCCCATCACACATCTAACCATAAGAGTTTGAGTCCCACTACCTTGTACTTCTATGTTGGAGCCTAACGCGGAGAAAAAGTGTGCTAACTTAAGCTATGAGGCCTCGTACTCTGCTTTCTATTAAGAATATCACCTTACCTCATCACTATAATTCCACCACCTCAGGTCTTGATTAAAGGAGTACTAACCACATATCACATAGGTCTGTGCTTTCATAAAGAACAGAATTCAAGCCTATAATTACTACACTCACTTCATGGATCTCCCCACTAAGACTAGCACATTCAATCACTCTCACAAGGATTTTCACCACAT
>NW_025830008.1:0-1284 GCF_002878395.1 Capsicum annuum | reverse complement strand
CGCTTGACAAATATGATGCAGTATATAGTTTACTTCAATGTGAAATACATTTGTAAATTTGTGTTAAACTCGTGATATGATAATTGTTTGTTTGAATTTGTGATATGGTAATTGTTTGTTTAAGATCATGATTTATAAGCTAAATGCAGATTGTATTATTGCTCTGATGTATGTGAAGTTTATAATTGCTTGTTCGAGTTAGTGATTCATAAGCTGAATGATGATTTTATTATTGTTTTGATGTATGTGAAGTTGATAATTGCTTGTTTGAGTTTGTGGTTTATAAGCAAAATGATGATTTTATTATTGCTTTGATGTATATGAAGTTGATAATTATAAATTATGTGTTTGAGTTCATGATTTATAATGTTGATTTTATTACTGCCTTGATGTATATGAAGTTCTATTGAAGTACGGCATAGAGACACGTGAGCAAGATACGAGAGAGAATAACGCTTGAGGAATATGATATAAATAGTTTACTTTAATGTAAGTTGAATTAGTAATTAGTAATTGTTTGTTTAGTTTTATAATTACTTCTTTGAATTTGCGATTTAGTAATTAATTTCTTAAATATGAGATTTAAAAATTGCTTGTTAGAACCGGTGAAGTAATTGTTTGATCGAACTCGTAATTTATCAATCATGATTTTCGTCTCCATAAAGCCTGGATTTATGATTTAGTACTTGTTTGTTTGAATTTGTGACCAAGTGGTTGTTTTTTTGAACTCGTAAGGCATAAGTTAGGTGGTAATTTTATTATTGTTTAAATGTCTGTTTAGTTTTACTGAAAGAACAGAGCAGAGAGATTGACTTCAGCACGATGACCTAATAAATATCGCTTGAACTAGAAATTTATTGATTATAGAAAAATAACAGATCCAAAGGTGTTTTACTGGTAAAAAAAAGTTCACGTCAACGGAAATAAATCTATACTATCTTAAAATTATGAACTCCCAATAAAAGTAAATTATTATTTTTATTCAATGCTAGAATAAGAAAGTTATAAATAGCGGTTTTTGCTTTATTTCCTTTTTATAAAATAAAAATCTCTTTGTGATATCACGTGATAGTTTAGGAATAACATATATATGTTCAAAAAATTAATTTTATCTGTAAAAAGAATTCATAGATTAATTTTTTTTTCCTTAAAAAAATGGCTATACTACATCCACAAGTAAAAAGTCAACACAATATCTCTTTATATTCAATTCTTTTCTCTTTCTAGACCCAGGGGGGGACCTACAGATAAAAAATGGGTGCTCGAGCACCCATTGATCTTAAC
>NW_025830007.1:0-2319 GCF_002878395.1 Capsicum annuum | reverse complement strand
GAACCCCGGCCCCACCCACAGAGCCGTGGGCTATAGCACACTGATTTAGCTCGAAAATACCCCGTTCGCGCCGATTCGCCCATTTGTCCACCTAAATGGCCATGAATATTGAAATGGACAACACTGGGATGATCCCCAACCTTCCGAACATGCCTCGGTCTATTTTTGACCGACAACACGCCAGAACCCCAAGCCCACCCGCGGAACCATTTGCCATAGCATACAGATTTAGCCCAAAAATATTCCGTTTGCGCCGTTTCACCCGTTTGTCAACCCAAATAGCTAGAAATATTGAAACAAACCATATTGAGATGATCCCCAACCTCCCTGGCATTCCTTGATCAATTTTTGGCCCACAGCACAGCCGGACCCTAAGCCCAGCCCCAAAACTAAGGGCTATAAAACTCCGATTTGGCACGAAAATGACCCGTTCACGCCGTTTCACCTGTTTATCCTTCATGTTAGCCATGAAAATTTAAACGGACCACACTGGGATGATCCCCAACCTCTTTGACATGCCCCGATCAATTTTTGGCCCACAGCACGCCCGAACCCCGAGCCCATCCTCAAAACCATGGGCTATATCACACCAATTTGGCCCAAAAATGCACCGTTTGTTCCATTTTGCCCGTTTGTCCACCCAAATGGCCATGAAAATTTAGACGGACCACGCTGGATGATCTCCAACCTATGTGGCACACCCCGGTTGATTTTTGGCCCACAGCACGCATGGTCCCCGAGCCCACCCCCTAAACCAAGGGTTGTAGCACACTGATTTAGCCTGAAAATGCCCTGTTCGCTTTGTTTTACCCGTTTGTCCACCCAAATGGCCACAAAAATGTAAACGGACCTCACTGGAATGATCCCCAATCTCCCTGTCACAACCCAATTGATTTTTGGCCCACAGCACGCCCGGGCCCCGAGTCCACCCCTAAAACCGTGGGCAATAACACACCGATTTGGCTCAAAAATGCCTTATTCGCGTTATTTCGCCCGTTTGTTCACCCAAATGGCCACAAAAATTTAAATGGACCACACTCGGATGATCCCAAACCTCCCTGACATGCCCCGAACGATTTTTAGCCCACAACACGCTCGAACCCCGAGCCCGCCCCCATAACCGTGGGCTATTACACACTGATTTAGCCCAAAAATGCCCCACTCGCATCGATTCGCTCACTTGTACACCCAAATAGCTATGAAAATTTCAAAGAACCATAATAGGACGATTTGGTTGATCTTTAGCGTACAACACGCCCAAAACGTGGGCCCACCCCTGAAACCGCGGGCTATAGCACACCGATTTGCCCCGAAAATACCCCGTTCGTGCAGTTTTGCCCGTTTGTCCACCAAAATGGCCATGAAATTTTAAAGGACAATACTGGGACGATCCCCAACCTCCCTGGCACGCCCCGATCAATTTTCAACCCACAGCACGCCCGAACCCTGAGTCCACCCTCGAAACTGTGGGCTATAGCACACCGATTTAGCACAAAAATACCCTATTCTCATCGTTTCGCCAATTTTTTCACCCAAATGGCCACAAAAATTTAAATGGATCACACTGGGATGATCCTTAGCCTCCCTGGAACGCCCCGATTAATTTTTGTCTCACAGGACACCCGAACCTCGATTTACCCCCAAAACCGTGGGCTATAACAACCGATTTGGCTCAAAAATGCCCCGTTCGCACTGTTTTACCCATTTGTACACCCAAATAGCCACAAAAAATTAAACAGACCATACTGGGATGATCCTTAACCTCCCTGGCATGCCCTGGTCAATTTTCAGCCCACAGCACGCCCGAAACCCGAGCCCACCCCCAAAACTGTGGGCTATAGCACACCGATCTATCCCGTAAATACCTCGTTCATGCCTCGGTTGATTTTTGTCCCACAGCACTCCCGGACCCCGGGCTCACCTATGGAACCGTAGGTTATAGCACACCGATTTGGCCCGTAAATTCAATATTTGCGCTGTTTTGCCCATTTGTCCATTGAAATGGCCACAAATATTGAAACGGACCCCAATGGACGATCTCCAACCTCCCTGGCATGTGCCGTTTAATTTTTGGCCCACATCACGTCCAGACCCTAGGCCTACCTATGGAACCGTGGGCTATAGCACACCGATTTGGCTCGAAAATGCCTCGTTCGCTCTGTTTTGCCTGTTTATCTAACCAAATGGCTACGAATATTAAAACAAACTATATTGGGATGATTCTCAACCTCTCTAACATGCCCAAGTTGATTTTCGGCCCACAAGACTCCCAGACCCCAAGCCCACCCACGGAACCGTGGGCTATAACAGACCGATATG
>NW_025830006.1:0-1706 GCF_002878395.1 Capsicum annuum | reverse complement strand
AAATTTATAGAAAAATATATATTCGTGGTTTAGTAATGCAAGAAACTGAAACAAGAGGAAGTCACACTTTTTATGAAAACCCTAAACTTGAAGGGTGAATTAAACTTGAGGAGTTGAGTTAACTTTGGCACTCAATGGCTGAAAGGAAATCCAATGATAAAATCCCACATACCTAAGGTTGAAAACCTTGATGACTCCTTTGAATTCGGAGCTAGAAGTTTGAGAACCCTAGCCCTTGCTTGAAGGAGAAAAATTGCCCCTTCTTTCTGAAATTTTTTAAGTGCCGAGTGAATTATAAGGAATAGGGGATTTGGGGTGTTTTAGAATTATTATTCAGCCCTTGGGTAGCTTAAAAAATGTATTTTTGGGTTTAAAGAAGTAGAAATATACCAAACAACCCCTTTAACATCATCAAAAAATTATTAAAAACAACTCCAATGACCCTAGCTATGACTAGTAGGGTCTGGCGACGAGTCGTAGCATGAGTTGTTACCTAGGAATCAAATTTTGGTCCCATTTTCCTTCACTAAGATTCACTGTACGATTACTAGCGTCTCACAATAACTTGTAGCGTATAAAGATGATTCATCGTTTCTGAGTCATCATCACTGACATCTTTGACAGTGTTTTGGTAATAACTTCTTACTTCGATATCAGATTAAGGAAAAATTAGATGTGTTGGTCAGATAATTCAAATATATATCATTTGGCGGGTCTTGAGCTCAAAAATACTTCATAATCTAGGTGTTATGCTTGTTTGAAGTTGACTATAGCAAGATACTTCACAAGAAATCAATCTATAAAGGAGGTTTTGACTTGGTTGTGAGCTAGAAGTTACTTGTGGACTTAATACTTGTCGAAATCACTTCTCATACTATAGAAATATAAATTTTTATTTCTACATGCACTTAAAACATTGTTCTAATCTTAGCTTGAATTTTTTGGGTGTTACAGTAATGTCATATTAAGTTTATATTGTTTATTCTTATGATTTGGATTTTTTTGAGCTTAAAAAAATATTAATGAAACAAAGTGGGCCTATATAATAATTTTAAATTTTAAGTTAAAACTAACAATTGAAAATATTGAAATAGATATTAGAATATTGTATATCAAATTTGGTATCATTTAGAGGTAATTGGAACCAATTTTAAAGGTAAAAATGTGTTAGTGAGTTTGTATACAACAAGTTGTGATGATCGTTAGGATTTGCTAAAATATCTTGACAGACTGTTAGGATTTTAGCAACAATTCTAATAAGATCATGACGAATTGTCTATATCTGTGGCCAAAATCTCGATGATCACCATAGCATATTATGAAGGTAAAAAATAATTTCGGTGAATTGGCATGATTTTGTTCTCGACTCTAACAAAAATATTATTTTTGCACAATTTTTTATTGAGGCCAAAGTTTAAAAAGTGATACCCAAAGATCCTAATATTGTAACGAAAATTTTGCAATGTATGACAAGTTAGAATATCAAAGTGTATAAAATAATTGGGGAAAGGATTAACCCCCCCAAACTTTTCGCTACAACTCACTTTAGCACTTTAACTTTACAAGCAATTATTTACTCCCTAAAAATATTTTAAGTGAATTTTATATTCCAAAAATATTATACCCTCTCATTACGGAGAGTGCATCACACACGCGCCACATTGGAGCCACGTCGAAGCCACATAAATAAATTATTTTAAAAAAAT
>NW_025830005.1:0-1469 GCF_002878395.1 Capsicum annuum | reverse complement strand
GGGAGTATTTTTTATTTAAATTAATTATTTATAAATTATTTGGATATTTTTTATTTAAAATTAATTATTTATAAATTATTTGGATAAAAATAACACGTGTCTGTATTTTATTCGTTACTTTCTACCTTAGCGGAGAATGTATTTCACGCACTAAAATTATTTTGCTGAGCAAAACGTGTTAAAGTGACACACTTGAAAGCCGCTTGAGGTGCCAAAATAGAACAATGTCCACTTAAAATATTTAAGTAAAAAATAATGCGTACTTAAGGAACTGCGTGTAAATTTTGCCTTAATAAAAAATAGAATCACAATATGGGATAAGCTTTAGCATGAAAAGTCAATGATCAAAAGCATGTCTAGAATTATGAATTCTGTTACAGTCAACTCTCTATAACCTTATCCCGTAGCGACCTGTTTTTCTCGAAATCTTTTTTATGTTATGTTTTATTTTTTATAACAGTATCATATCTATAATAATAATTTAATTTATTATAATGATACATTTTTTGTAAAATTATCTTTTTATAACAGCATATTCTAATATTATGTAAGGACTATTAAAAATTCTTATTCACTTTTATAGATATTTTTTTTTAATAAAATAATCAATTAATATGAGCCGTGAGGAAATATGGATTAAGCCTTTTTAAAATAGACACGTGATGCAAGTCTTAATTTTTTTCATACACGTCTTCTATATATCAAAGTAAATTTCAGTAGGTACCTTTTATACCTTCTTTGTTGCTACTGGTGAGAGAAAATCATTTATCACCAAACAGCCATGTGGCAATTTAATAATTATGTGGCTGCAAATTTACAAAAGATGTTTTGTACTTCTTGATGACATGCAATGTGAAGGCATTCAAGAAGCAAGTAAACTGCGTAATTGGAGAAATAAAAGAAGAATTCAGAAGAAAAAATTATAGTAGTAGCATTAAAAGATTTAATTTTACAGTACTTGACAAGTCTGTTATATGTAGTGCATGTCTTTAAAGTTAGTTATAATTAACTCAACTATAATTGTGAGGCTAGTTATAAGTAGTTATAATTGTGATTTGACTGAACTATCCCTATAATTACTAACATAACACTATCAACTAAGTATCTTAACACTCTCCATCAAGCTAGGAGGGTATAAAGATGTTTAGAGCTCCAAACTTGGATAAGAGATACTCATGCTGATATCTAGAGAAGCCTTTAGTTAGCACATCTGCAAGCTGCTCTTGTGTAGGTATATAATTCGCATTGATCAAACTTTGTTATAGTCTTTCTTTGATGAAGTGACAGTCTATCTCAATATGTTTTTCTTTCATGGTAAACTAGATTAGCAACAATTTGAATTACTACTTTGCTTTCACTATAAATCTGAATTGGTAATTGAACATTGCTATCTACTTTCAAAACTCTAATTAGCCAAATCAGTTCAAAAGCTGTACTAGCTAAACTTCTATATTCAGCCTCAACTTCAC
>NW_025830004.1:0-1239 GCF_002878395.1 Capsicum annuum | reverse complement strand
GTGCGTCCACTCTCAGTAGTCTTAGAAAAATCATTCATTAGGCTCTTAAGAAAAGGAAGGATTCCATTTCCTTCATGGTTCCATGTCTTTTGACAACATATAGGACGAAATTTCAAAGTCCGCTCAAGAAACTCCTCGTCATGGCGACTCATGTGTTTACATTGTAAGTTGGAATAACCACTTCTTTATCCTTAAGGTTGAAAAAGATACGTACTATATCATTGATACACTTGGGGAGAGGCTTTTTGAGGGTTGTAATCAGGCATATATCCTCAAATTCAACCAAGATCAACAATATGCAAGCACCTGGTGCGTCTCAACAATCAGATGATAAGCCATCTTGTGATAGAAAAGAGAAAACCGATGTCAAAGAGGCTGCAGATGAAAGCAAAATTGTCATGAGCACCAACAGCGATGACAGTATGCAGGAAGACAGGGTACCTAAAAAGAACATTATTTATAGAGGTAAAGAGGCATGCAAAGAGTACATTAAGAGTTTTTTGGCAGCAATCCTTATTAGGGAGTTACAAGTTGATGTAAAGAAATGATTGATGGCATCTTCATCAGCGCCTACAAATCGAGTTCCACTACACAATGAGCTTTGTCCCTAAGTTTGAGGAGTCATCTTCAGAAGAACTGATTGCTAACAGTTTGGCCATAGTACCATCGGCAGCAGCAAATAAGCAACGATTAGTAAAGCTTTACGAGTATATGTATAGCGCTAATCCTTTTTGTTCTACATAACATTTAGGAATTATGACCTGTAGAGTCTCTTCTTTGTTTTCATTCGTATATTTTCTTCTTCGTACTCAAGGAATACTAATGCTAATGTAAATGACTATGGAATTGCTCAAGAGTACTTTTCTATGGTTCTCTCAAAGAGGGAAGTTAAGATAAATAAATACATTAGTTTTATACTCCTCTTGATAATTATTGTTTTGTTTTTATTTGAAAACCATCCCTAGTAGTTGAAGGTATTCTTCCCCTTCACCAGACAAACGATTTTCGTCGACGCTGCTTTTGAAGGGGAGCCTTGGATTAACCGGTAAAGTTGTTGCCATGTGACCAGGAGGTCATGATATTAAACCTTGGAAACAGCCTCTGCCAGAAATGCAAGGTAAGACTGCGTATAATACACCCTTGTGGTGGGGCCCTTCCCCAAACCCTGCGCATAGCGGGAGCTTTAGCACAGTGGGCTGCCCTTTTCAATAGTAAGAATTAAGAAAGTATACTGCACCA
>NW_025830003.1:0-1232 GCF_002878395.1 Capsicum annuum | reverse complement strand
GACCCATAACCAGACCTTACAGTTGTTACAAGGAGTCATAGTCACAACAGTGAGGGTCCTAAGTCATCATCCCAGTGACTATGATATCACTCTATGATTTATAATCAGACATTACGAGTCATTGGAGAGGACTTATAGTCATAACAATATTCAGCCAAGAATTCCTTTTAAGGGTTACGAGTCCAATACACAACTCATTGTCAGCTCTTATGAGTTGTTATATGGACTCGTATACTGACTAATAATGGATCCAAGAATTAAGCCTCGGATATGACTTCACCCAATAACTCCTAGTCAGTTATAATAAATCATTAGAAGACAGTGGTAGTCAGAACAAAATGTGCCCAGAATCCTAAGACCCCAAGTTATGACTCAGATCACTACTTGTGACTAGTCATAATGAGTCGTAGCTGAGTCGTAACTACTATGAGTGTGTTTTTCTGCATATTTTTCCAGGGACTTTTTGGTACGCCTCAAATCCTATTGGGGCAGACTAGCACCCATAACCGAGGAGGCTTGGGAGAACCAGCTCATAACCTTATACTTCCCATGCATACCTCTATGACAACCCAAAATTTGGACAGCATCATGTCGCATATAAAAGGAAATAATCACCTGTATAAGCTCGAGCACACACATATATATATATACAATACTTGGCTGTTGAAGCCATCATGTCTATTAACAAAACGCAACCTTGACTGTACATTAGGTTTACAAAGCCTCTAGACAATACACAGAGTTTAACTAAGGTTGGGACACACCCCGCCATATAACTAACTTCTATACAATACCAAAAGTGACTGGATATGACACAAAAAGCCCCGAAGCAAACTGGAGCTCAGCAAAAGCAGCTGGATATCCTAGCTCCTACTTGTGTGGTGTATGAGCTGAGGTACCTATGTTTGCAGCATAAAATGCAGGTCCCCCATGGGGGACGTCAGTACGAAATATGTACTGAGTATGTAAAGATGTAGATAATCACATATGATATAGAAGATCAATAGAAATCAGAAACAAGTGAATAAATCGTAATAGGAGTGGACCACACTTACTAGAACTTGTGACAACCTGTACATTGTATTTATTCAATCACTTTACCTTCGTTCTTATCATCTTTGTAATCATTACTGTACTATACTGTGACCATTAGGATGCATCCAGTACATATTAACTGGGATCGACCCATGATAGGCTTATGCCCTTGGGATACCACCCATAAACACATAAAT
>NW_025830002.1:0-1038 GCF_002878395.1 Capsicum annuum | reverse complement strand
GAATCCTCCCGCTATAATTGAGTGGTTGGAAAGTGGATCTTATATCAGAATCAAATTTATTTTTCATTTGTCACTTTGTTACGAATTTATTACACGGGACTTGTTTAATGTGATTTATATTTTTTGTGAAATTTATGAGCTATTACACAGATACCACATTACATTACGTTACGTTACAATATTTTTCTGAGGAGTTCCAGAAAAAAAACAATTTATGAATTTTAATTTGAAACTTTAGATTTTTTGTCGATTTTGGAATAAAAAATACTATTATTATCTTTTATTTGGCTATGAAAAGATTGTAATTAGTACTGGCATAAGTTATTTTTATGAGGATGATAGTACTTAGATTAATTTCTTAGGATAAAACAATACAAATGGAAAAAATGTATCCTTGAAATCCCTCCAATTAATATACTTGTATTTTTTATAAATAAATAATTATGCGTGTTATTTTTAATAGAATAAATCAAATAATTAATAAAAAATAATATAAGAATACTTAACCTCAATAAAACCAATCGTACTATAATAATCCTAGTATAACTTGTTTCAAAACAAAAGAACTCCATGGTCAATATTTATATAGGGAAGAAATTGATTATTTGCTAATATGTGCAGCCAAATATATAGTACTAAAAATATTATAAATCGATTATAAAATACGCTAAAAAAAAAATGTGTGGGTAGATTTTTCTTAATAGGTTAAATTTTTAGTTGGTATGATTTGGTGACGTAATCTTCTAATAAAAGACCACGTGATAAAGTTGGTTTTACACATCACGGTTAAAAAATAACGACATAAACAAGCCTATTTTGTCACGAAATGGCATAAACGAATCGAACTTTTAACGAATGACATATATGAACCATTTTTAATAATTCAATTACATATTTGAGTCTTTTTCCCCTTTTTTATTAATCTAACCCTTCTATATTCGATATCCACTGATCCAACTAATTAGAATCAATTGCTCAATGGTTATGCATCTTTTTTTTTCACCCATTACTTTGTTAACTCACCGTATACATTTTAAG
>NW_025830001.1:0-1633 GCF_002878395.1 Capsicum annuum | reverse complement strand
ACTCCCTGAGTAGCAACAAAATCTATAGTATGAGCTTTATTATGGGTATGCATCCCATGTGTAGGTCAAATATCATCAACATAAGTGTTATACTTGTTTAATATATGAGGAGGCAAGATGAATCTATGAAATATATGAAATCAAGAGTTAGGGGGACATTCAGACTCTAAAACACGAGCTAAGATATGAAGAAAAGAGTGAAATTCCTAAACGCCTAGTAGTTTCCCCCTTATAAGTGTGGCGCACTAAATACCCATAAAAAATAATCTACCCAATCCGATTTTGCAGACACCCTGGGACGATGAACCGTGCTCTGATACCAAGTTTATCACAACCTAAATTGATACCCTGGCCGCAATGGGTATCCCGAACCATGAAGGCCCGAGAGCCCTTTTAACTGGCAATCATATGCATGATTCATATATGATGGAAATATAGAAAAATAAAATAGAAACATGTTCATCTTATCATAACAACTAAACAATAAGTTCAAAAAGACCCAAAACCATCCAATACAAGTCTACAAAATTACTACTAAAGTGAAAACAACATCTATCTAGATTTGGGACAAGGCCACCGATCGGACCATGAACTAAAAACAATTAAAATCATCACATGAGACAAGGCTTCCAAATAAAGGAGGCTCACCAACTCCAAATATCTGACAATGATCTACTGCTTAGCGGGACCCCAGGACTGAATATCAGATCTTGAAGTATAGGGGGTCAATATAAATGTACTCGTATGTGAAACAACCCAAAATAGCATATTTTTATACAATGTAGGTGAGAGCATTTCAAAATAACAGGGAACATATTATAAGTAAGAAAAACACATGGGCATACTTTAGCAGATTTCAAAACAATTCTGACGACCTTGATTCACTCTTTATTTTTCTTCTGAGCTAGTCGGGACATCCTAAATCTGTAATTCCACGGGCTATATGGAATACGCAATTGACTCGGCGGCCAAGCCCCCAATACAAGTTTGCCACAAGGATTATATTTTTCATAAGTTGGTACACCCCTTTTGTAGGTATATCGTGGCATCACCCTTACATGATTTCCTAGTTATCCTTTTTCAGGATAATACCCATATCATTAAACCACGATTTCTAGTAATGAGCCCTTACACTTAAATGCCTTCTTCGGGTAACCAGCTATATCACTTAAGCCCAATTTTTATTTCTTTAAAATCATACTTCATAATTTTAAAGAATTTAATACTTATTTTATTAAGGGCACGTTATCACTGGGTACCATCATACCCCGACTTGCAAGTCATTCAAATTCATCATAACATATCTGTAGCCCTTTTTACTTATCATCATGTCAATGACCATCCAAAGTTTTTAAAATTTATATGAGAGAGATTCATGCTATAAAGTTCCATTTGAGTTTAAATCAAAACACTCCCCACTCAATAGTACATATATATGGTTGCCATATCATTTTTGCATTACTCAAAAACACATGAAAGTTGTTAATTTGACACAATGCAAGATTACCATACGAAAACACCCTCTTAACACATCATAAACAATATATAATCCATGATCATTAGAAAAGAATTCACTCTCTTATTTTCTATAATAAAATTTTAAGCATTTAAACAACCCACAACACTTTAACTC
>NW_025830000.1:0-2043 GCF_002878395.1 Capsicum annuum | reverse complement strand
AACTGTTAAACTATATCTTTGTACTTTACTTAGTTCCAATTTCTTAAACTAATTTTTCCATGTCTTTGATGTTGAAGTTCCATGCATGACAACAACAGAAAGTTCAGCCTCACAAACTTTCCTCACAACATTCTGTTTTGGTTCAAGGTTTGTTTTCCTTTTTTCTCGGTGGGGGTTACTATTAAAGTAGTTCACTTAGTCTTTATGTTCTTATATAAATGATAAAAGTGCAAGAGATGAATTCTTAAGAAAGAGAAACATGATCAGTAAGGGCTCATATGGAGGACCCCAACTACTCGTTCAGGAATTAGCATCGTTGTTACTGATGTATATAAATGACAAAAAGTCTAATATAACACTATGTCGTTTTGCCTGGATCTCTGAGAATGTTGTCATATTTAGTTGTATTGGTACTTTTGGCACACTCTATCATATTTTACATATGTTAGCTTCTGATTTTTCTCTAATGGTGTCCCAACAGGTTTAGCTTTCCCTAGGCCGTATTCAACTATCAATTCTAGTGCACACTTTCTTTGAGACATCAAAATGTCCTTAATTAGTCGATCTAGCCATTCAATACCCTGGAGGAACATGTACTTCTCCTAGGTCTTTCATTTTGAACCTCTTCTGAAGATCATGGTCAAGTGTCACATAGCAGTTGAAGATTGTCACCAGTGATTAAGAGATCATCAATACACCCTAGTATAATCACAATATCACTACCAACCTTCTTGGTAAACAACAAATAGTCAAGTTCCATTTCCTTGGTGCCGGTTTAAGGCTAAAATAAAGTGATTTATGTAGTTTGCAGTTAGGAATGCGGTATATACTTCCTCCAGTAGATTGCCATTGAGGAAGGCATTATGAACATCTGAACAGAGTAACTTTAGTACTCAAGATCTTCAAGGTTAAAGTAGAAGAGGAAGAAGAACTTATGAGCTAAGCGAAGAAGAGAGATTATTGATCATTGATAGAGAGGGAAAGTGTAAAACCTCTTAACCGTCATTTTGTACAGTGAGTCTATATTTATACTGTTAACTAATATAACTAATTACTCTTACTGATATTAATATCTGATTATACATTTGGCCTTTCTTAGCTTAATGGGCTGACTTGGTCCAACATCTGCATCTTCTTGCTCTTTATTCAATAGCCCCCCTCAAGCTAGGAGTGATGAAGATATTGATCATACCTAGCTTGGACATAAGTAGTTCATGTTGAGGTCTGTTTAGGCTCTTTGTAAGAAGATCAGCTGGTTGCTCTTTAGTTGAGATGTACTCAGTTTTCACCAGTCCTTTTTGAATTTTTTCCCTTATAAATGGCAATCAATTTCGATATGTTTGGTCCTCTCATGATATACTGGGCTGGCAGCTATTTGAATAGCTGATTTGTTGTTGCTGTATACATTTACTGGTAGTTGTATCTGAACTCTAAGATCTTTTATTAAACCAGTTAACCATGTCAACTCAGATACTGTTGTGGCCATACTTCTGTATTCAGCCTCTGCAGAACTTCTTGAGATGGTATTTTGTTTTTTTTTAATTTTCAGGAGATCAAGGAGTTTCCTAATCTTATAATGAAGCCTGTAACTGACCTTCTTGTGACTGAACATGATGCTCAGTCAGCATCACAGAATGCTGATAGGTTGTCTTCTCTATTACTGGACAGTAGGATTCCTAGACCAGGTTGTTGCTTTATGTACTTAACTATTCTGAGAGCAGCCTCCATATGTGATTTCTTTGATTGATGTAGATATTGACTGAGTGTTTGTACACTATATGATATGGCAGGCCTTGTGACTATTAGGTAGAGTATAGTTTTCCAATTAGCCTTTGATAGCTTGTTTGATTTTCTATAAGTTCATCTGTTACTTTAATGTTTTGATGCTTGACCCTTTTCGTTTGCTGATCATATTCTGTGGTGGTGAACATAGTGTTGTTTTCCATAGGTGTAGTTTATGGTTTGGAAGCACTAAGTCCAGTTTCTGATATTAATTCCAAGGCATACTTTCTCTGATGCATCACAATTTCTGATTTAGACCTT
>NW_025829999.1:0-1005 GCF_002878395.1 Capsicum annuum | reverse complement strand
GGACAAAGAAACTGTGCAAAATCTAGCTAATGGATCTAGCTATCAAATTCACCAAAAATAGTTGAGGGCGCCTCATGTCACAGCATACTGGTCTTCCATTAATCTTTGAAGAGCTGATTGAAAAATCAGCATCTACAAAGACACACACAACTCAGTAAGGGTGAAGAAGGAGAAAAGTGTATCACCCCGCATTTCGAGCTAGAACGTAAACCGTTATTCTTTCACATAGAGGTTGCAAAATTCATGAATCCTATGAAAATTTAGTGTGTAATAAATTATGTAGTGTGTGAATCTAGTTGAGCATGAATTGAGATCATAGAATTCCCTTAACTCAAAGACGGGTTGAAAACTTTCTTATCGTTCAAGTTTTAGTGAACGTTGAAACTTGGGTCAACTTCAATCGATCATAACTCATTATATATGATGAACTGCATGGCCTACTATATATCAAATAAAATATCTTCGAATTATCTTTCCATCGATACCAAATTCGCCTAAAACGGACACTCAGTGAAGAAATTAGAGCATTTTTAGTGTCAACGTTCCCATTTGTCTGGCCACTGCGTCGCGATGAACCTTAAATTGACAATTATCAATTCCAGTAACTCATCTCGATTTCCAGCGCGTCGTGGTGAAGCCTTATGCGGCGTTTCAGTCTCGAATTTTAAATTCTAAGGTCAAACTAGACATTTTCCATGGCCCTAAACCCATCCAAACACGGGATTTAATCCCAAATACACCTAAATACATACACTTTCACCAAAATTCATCAAGAATGCTCTCTAGGGTTTCAAACAAGAATCCCAAATAATTCAAGATTCAACCGTGAGTTTTTGAAGATAATTAGAGATTTAGAATCCCCTAGCCGTAAGCTTCAAGAATCATTCATTATTCTCCGAAATAGAGGTATGTGGGGTTGTCTTAAATTTCATGGGCATGTTTTCAGAAAGGAATTTACGCAAGACTTTAAATTTATACAAGTATATATATGATTTTACAAATGGG
>NW_025829998.1:0-2043 GCF_002878395.1 Capsicum annuum | reverse complement strand
AAAGATTAAGAAGACCGTTGTTCTTATCAACAGAAGAGAAGTCCCCATGAATAAATGCATCAGCAAAGCCTAAGTCACCTTGGGTTTCAACCTGTAAAAGATTAGTTTATGTGAAAAAATTTGTCCATATCGGAGAATTCTTTGAATTTTTCATTTAGTGGCTCGATCACTTGTACCTTCCAGTGAAATTGTGGACTATGAACTCTAAGATAAACTTTGAGAGAGCATTTCTTCTCTGTTCCTTAAAATGTGAACATCGTACCCCCTTCTTCTAACAGGCTAAATACAAAAAAATATATAGTCTAAGAACAATATATGTTCGTGTATATTGTTAAGTATACAAGAGAATAAATAGTCACAGAAGCATAATAAATACACTTTTACTGAAACTGGCTGGGTAGAAATTCCACGCTGTTAAATAAAATCATTTTTGAACTAAACCTATACAATGTGAAACTGTTATAACTCACATTATGCATCCTATCGTGATGAAACTCTTGAGAAATCTAGTAACGAGGAGGCGTGCTTCTGTTTGTGGCCAGATTGGTACCATGTGTTTGGGATTGTTCAGGACACTATAGGTTCTCTTAAGCAGACCTTGAGCAGCAATAGCACCTGCCTGAGAAGAAGCAAAAAAAGATTATTATTCACACATTGTATCGTGTCCATGGATTTCGTTTCTCCTATTATTATATCTTCTCCTTTTGGGACATGTTGGCAGGATATATTACTACCTTTAGTCCATCTTCATAGAAGCCATAGCCTGAAAGTGTTGCAATAAATATAACATCAATGAGCGGTGAAATCCAAAGCGACTATAAAATTCATGTACTAAAAGAAAGCGAAGAATAGAGAATCAGGATAATCTCATAAAGCACCTTGATATGCTCCACAAAACCATATTTCTTTCTTCTCTTGGATTTGATTTAGCTCAGATGAAGCTTTTGATGCAGTAACCGAGGGTACTGGATGGCCGGTGGTCCACTTAAGTAGCGTGTGCTCTAGTGTGTGAGGAGGATTAAGAGTTAGGAACGCGCAAAGTACCTATAAACAAAGTAGAACGAGAGCAAGTTCCATCTTCGAAAAAAAACAAGTAGAACGAGAAAATCAAGTTCAAAGGCAGTTTAAATAATAGGCGCGCGCGCAAAGTACCTGTAAACATATTGGAAAACATCCAGTATTCTAGTTTCATCTTATGTTGCATCTTTGCCTAAGATTCTCAGAGTATCTGGTGCATGAGCAACCATTATACATCCATCAAATACTTATTTGGAACCATCATTGCAAGCTACTGTACAACCTGCAAGCCCGCTTCTTTTATGGTTAGAATCATGCAGGGGTGACTGAATGGTGAGGTATTTGGTATATAGTATGAGGTAGTCGTTACCGTTTGATTTGAATTTTGTACTATTTATTGAAATTGATTTTGACAATTAGGATTTCTTGAAAGAAAAAAAAAGATGAAGCTACTGATAAAGAACTACAAGTCTACAACTTCAAATGCACCTAATAATGAACAAAATAGACATAAAAATCTCCAACAAACAGTCTTCGGGGAAAAAAAAAAGAGCTACAAGTCTACAACTTCAAATGCACCGAATAATGAACAAAATAGACATAAAAATCTCCAATCTCTCTTATCAAACTCCAAGAAACTCAAAATTCATAAAATCAAGACATAAAAATCTCCAATCTCTCTTATCAAACTCCAAGAAACTCAAAATTCATAAAATCACCAATATCCAAACAGTCACCAAAAAAACTATAAGTTTACAACCTCAAATGCAAGTAACTACAAGTCCACAATTTCAAGGGCAAGTAATAATGAACAAAAATATGCATTAATTGTTGCTTACAGAGAGATAAAAGGCCAAGGAGTCGGTACCGAAGCTGGAGCTGTAGAGTCACAGAATCCTTCGGTACCAGAGCTGGAGGTGTACGAGTCACATAAACAGAGCCATTATCAGTACTGCCTCATAGGGAATTTTGGGGAATCCCTATCAATTGGGCATATTTGATATGAAATTTCTTAAATTGGAAAAA
>NW_025829997.1:0-1183 GCF_002878395.1 Capsicum annuum | reverse complement strand
TCTTCTCCCTCTCTTTTTATTTCACTTTTTATGATATTCGGTGTTATAGATTGAACATTTGCATGTTGTTTGATCCTTGTTGATGGTGAATAATTGCTTGGTGTTGATTTATTATTTATGTGTTGTGCGATGAAATGATATCTTGTTTAAGAATTAAAATCGATAATTTGAGAATAAAAGTGGGGCGGGAATTGAAAGTTGATAAAAAATGAATATTGTCGTTTTGATTCATTGATGTTGTTGATTGTAATAGTGTCACGATTGGTCGAGCTGGGTAAGCAAACAGTAGGCTTAGATAGTCAAATTTAGAACTTGTGGATTGTGAAATGTTTGGATTATGTGTTGAAAGGTTTTGTTTACCGCATTTAGATCGACTGTATTCATTTAGCCGGGGAATACCCTGAGGCCATTTGTATTTATTCACCGGAAAATGCCCCGACGTATTATGTTGGCAAAAGACGTTCGTGATCAAGGCCCGAGGCAACGGGTAAAGCATTGAAGGTAGTTTAAGATTAGCATAGGTTTATTTTGGTACCTTTTATTTTGGGTTTGTAATAATTAGACTGGACATTATATTTTGAATTGTTTTGTTTTGTTTGCTTGAGTGATTGTTTTTGCTTTCTTTGTGTGATTTATGCATTTGTGATGTCAAATTAGCCGATACGCTCCACCAAGCGACCGTGGTCGAACCACGGGATCGAGGGGTGCCTAACACCTTCTCCTCGGTCAACAGAATTCCTTAGCCAGAATCTCTGTTCGCAAACCAGTTTCAAAAAGTCAAACCGTTTTGAAAAAGGATATCCACGGGTGACTTGGCACACCCGATTTATGCCAAGTGGAGACTCTGAGTTTTGAATATAAAAGGTCCTTTTCGAAATAAATTTTCATCTTTTTTGTCACTTAATAAATAAAACTCTTTCGAAACTTAAAATTAAATTTTTTCGGAGTACAAAAAGGGGTGTGACAACCCTTATTTTACAACAACAACAACAAACCCAGTGTATTCCCACTTAGTGGGGTCTGGGGGGGTAAGATGTACGCAGTCCATACCTCTACCTCTGATGAAGTAGAAAGGCTGTTTCCGAAAGACCCCCAGCTCAAGTTACGAGATATCAAACATACACATAGTACAGCACAGAAGCAGATGACATAACATAGATACTGCAGCCATAAGGAATATAAA
>NW_025829996.1:0-1474 GCF_002878395.1 Capsicum annuum | reverse complement strand
TTTTTCAATGAGAATTAATATTTATTCTCCCAGGCGTTGTCTCTCTTAATTGTCCAGATTCAAGGTGAGCTCTCTTTTTCCTCAACCTCAATTTATTCCGATTAAGTGCGATTAAGCTGTTGATTTATTGTTTTCTAGGTGTTTGTATCTCTTTTGTAAGTTTGCATTGGTGTGTATTGTTTAATTAAGCATTTTGCTTTGGGGATTTTGGCTCGATTTTGAGGATTTCAAAGTGGGTTCTTCAGTGATTCTAGATAATAAGTTAATTACTGTAGCTTTCACATATAATATGTACCAGGTATGCTTAATCTTGTCAATATTGAATGTTTTGATGTTTGCATGTCATTTGAGAAAGTTTTCGATAGACCTCCCACTCAGAAAATATTTTCAGCCAACTTGGTGGAGTACTCTTGTATGGGATGGTGGCTGGTTGTTGTTTGTCTTGAGTAGGAGAGGGGGGAGGGGTCAATTTTATCAATATAATACAGATTAGTCATGTAGTGATTTTAGTGTGCTTTGGAGATAATCAAAGGTTAACTTATTGAAGTTTTGGCCAACTACATCATATTTTAGGCAGGGGAGGAGGAAGGATACTCGACTTTAATAAAGTTGTTATCATGTGATCATAAGTTCACAAATTTAAGTCATGAAAACAAATTCTTGCGGAAATACAGAATAAGATTGCGTACAATAGACCTTTATGGGTGCATCGAGTTGTGTTCTCTGTTTACCAAACCAAAATATCTACACATAGCTAATAAATATTTCTATTTTGTTAGGCCTACAATATCCCATAGAATGATATAAACATTATCCAGCAGTAGCTCTGATGATGGGCTTTTTAAGATTAGCAGTACTTGTAAAGCTATTTACATTAGTGTACTATTCATGTTTATTGGAAATAATCATACAAGTCTAGAACTTCCACCTATATGTGCATATATGTGCATCTGCTACTTTTCAACTCTTTTTCGATGTGGAATCATTTTGCATTTACAAACTAATCTTTTTGTGTGTTTGTCTACGTTAGACTTTGTCATCATAATCAATTTTAATTTGAAGATTGAAATTGCCGCAATGAAAAATAACTTGAGTTGTAGGTTTATTGTGAACACTTTTGGCTAAATGATGCTTTGTCTTTTTGATTAATCCCTTTGCGTTGGCTGACAATTCATCTAATATGTCCACTTAATTATTCAAGTTTAATAATTTTATATGAACATTATGTTAACTGTACAAATGTTAATATATAGCATTAGTTGTAAGGATGTTGATTAATTAATGAATTCAAAGTAGTTGTAGACGGCTTAACAGAGAGAATTCTCTCATTCCGTGTAATTCGACAAAAGTATGAGACCCTCGTACAATCCTATTCCATCCAACTCTGAGTTATCCTTTGCACTTCATTTGATTTTTTCACCACCGTCAAAAATAATGTTGATTTATAATTCTGTTTTGTTTGTTAGTTTACATT
>NW_025829995.1:0-1575 GCF_002878395.1 Capsicum annuum | reverse complement strand
TTCTGAAAAGTGAAATGCTTATATAATCTCCCTTGCCGGAAAAAAAAATGAATGATCCTCTTATAGCAGACCAAACTATTAGTCTGATTAAACATCTTGATCGGTTCCTACACCAACTAAGTAGCGAAAGGTGTTATATCTCATGGATGAAGGTAATTGGCAATTAATACAACTTTACTAATGCGAATTGTATTGACAGAACATGGAAATGAGTGAATGTTGAGAATGACTAGAATATCATGCATGCTTGGGGAGGGGAATATGCACTTTTAGATTCAATAAATGTTCAAGTCATCAATATCTAAGATAAAGCAAAGAATATCCAAAAAAGAGAAGAAGATAAATATAGATAACTCACCAATATATGCAGAGATTGAAGAACAGGATAGGCGTCTAAGACGGAAGAAACTTTGACTATGTCAAAGTTGTACGTGCTTTCAAATAGAAAACTAACATCCTAAGGTTTCTAAATATCTGCATCTCTGTTGGGAAGTGTGTTACCTAACAAAAAGGAATACTTCAAGTGATTAGGGTGTTCAAAAGACAAATACCAAAGGAATTTGACAAGCCAAGAAATCATCAAATACCTGAGTATTTCAAGCGGTGACTATTAAAGATTTAACTTGAGCAGGTAAATTCGCTGCAAATTCACCAAATATGTATGGCATTGAAGCATCTCCGCAAAGACTAATTTTTACATGTTCCAACACAGGAACGGAAGAAAAGTAAAATCTTACTCTGTTATTAAAAAAACACTCAAACTCATGCAGTTTGGTAGCCTGAAGATCAATCTCTTCCAATCCGCCACAATCAGCAAAAAGAACAGATGTTACTGTACCGGAGATGCATAGCTTATGCGGAAGATTGCAATATTTTATGATTAACTGATTAAGGTTCAAACACGAGGACAAAATACCCTCAAGTTGCCCCGTATCTAACAGAACGCCCGCCAAGAAAAGGGTCTTGAAGGAGTTGAGACGGAGTGTGACACTTGGTTGTACAACGCAAACACTTAAAAACAAGGATTCCAAGGAGGATGCTTGAGAGAGAAGCTCAAGGGAAAATTCAAAAAATGTGTTGCGGTGAAGGTTAATGTATTTTGAGGTAGGAATTTTGCCACAGCTAAAGTTGAGATGTAATCTTTCAACACCTAATTTTGAAACAGAATGCATCAATTGGCCAAATTCACTAGAAAACTTTCTCTGAATGAAAGTGTGCATTTCAAGTTCAACCACTTTACGACCCAAATAAAGTTGCAAAAACTAATTTACTACTTCCAAGAATTTTTTCTGATAGTAAGGCTGACATGTAGGACCTAAATAGTTAACACCAAAAATGTCAAGGCTGAACTGTAATGTAAGCATAGAAGCAACCAGATATGTCCACGTTGTAGACAAAATGCTGGTCTTAACAACATCTTTAATTGTCATACGTGACAGAATTGAAGACAAAGAGTCATCTGGTAGCTGACTCGTATAATCCACCTTTGCCTCATCAACATCTGATAGCTGAGTCACATAATCCACCCTTGCCTCATGAACCTAATTCCGTTAATTACACGCGCAAGCAAAAATA
>NW_025829994.1:0-1147 GCF_002878395.1 Capsicum annuum | reverse complement strand
AATTTTGACCTGCATTCCAAAGTAAAAGTATCATAGTGGAGGTTCCCATTAGTTAACATAGATATAACTTCGAAGGAATCAATGCTAATTTCAATGGGGAGAAGACTATTTTGCTCTACCAGTTTTAATCCTTCAATGAGAGCTATATGTTCCTTCATGTTGTTGGTAGTCCGGTGAAATTTTTTGTTAAAACCTAACACTCAGCCTCCATTACTGGATTTGACTGCCGCTCCTATTCTACCCTTCTCGAGCTTTCTAAGGCAAGAATTATCAGTATCGAGCTTGAAGGTGTGGCTGGTGGGAGGATTCCACTTAACGTTGATGATTTGGTTTTGCTTAATTGGGGTATTCTTTTGAGTAAGATGTTTATACTCAATAGTTTGGGAGTAAGCATAGTTAAAATTGGGATGGTCCCTTTTGTTATTAAAGGTATTAGAG
The DNA here is from genome assembly GCF_002878395.1 of Capsicum annuum. NCBI lineage: Eukaryota > Viridiplantae > Streptophyta > Magnoliopsida > Solanales > Solanaceae > Capsicum > Capsicum annuum. The sequence continues at coordinate 709 of NW_025829994.1, read as the reverse complement.
TTCCTGGTGTTCCAGATTGTCTAGAGGCCGAAAGGAATAATGTCGTGCTAGTGGATTAGTCTATTGAATTGGGAGTGTTGAAGAGATCTCCGGATAGTGTGCCAGTAAGAGGGTAGGAGACTAGTAATAGGAGGTTGTTTGGACTCGGTCATCTTGTGGATAGTTTGCACTCCAAAATCTTTGAGGATGGGACACTTGAAGAAAATGTGGGATTTGTCTTCCTGGTGATGATTGCAGATAGCACAACTACTATTTTGTCTCACTCTTCTCTTAGAGTGGTTAAGGTTATTAAGGGTACCTATCATACTGGCTTAGCAAAAGGAAGGTTTTCCTTTTTAGGGGATTTAGCCTTCCATATCCAGTTAAAATTAGAGGAGTAATTGATCTCAGAGGTTTTGGCTATATGATTATAAGAAATTCTGCTGGAGAACAGACAATTACCAGTGAAATTCCAAATGAGCTCATTAGTATGGCCTCTGGGATTGGGGAAATCAATGTTGGTAAAAGTTTGGATGAGATCCTCATGGATTTCAACAGTAACATCCTTGAAGTTCCAGGTGTCATTCCTTTAGACCCCAGAGAGTTTAATGTCTTGGGAATGATATGGAAGAAGGACTTGGATGATGGAAAGAAGGAGTTCGCAGTGAGGCATCCATCTATCCTTCCAGAAGTTGATCTTATCATCTTTATGAATATTCCAAGAGGAGGC
>NW_025829993.1:0-1717 GCF_002878395.1 Capsicum annuum | reverse complement strand
CGCCCATTGTCCCCCCAAATGGCCATGAAAAATTAAACGGATCATAAAAGGATGATCCCCAACTTCCTTGGCATGCCCCGGTCAATTTTTTACCAACTTCGTTCTCGGGCCCCAGGCCCACCCCCGAAAACGTGGGTTATAACATACTGATTTGGCCCTAAAATGCCCTCTTTCACCCGTTTGTCCACCCAAATGGCCACGAAAAGTTAAACGGACCACACTGGGATTATTAACAACCTCCCTGGAATGCCTCGGTTAATTTTTGGGCTAATTCACACCCGTAACCTGAGCCCACCTTCAAAACCATGGCCTATAGCTCATCAATTTGGCCCTAAATTGCCCCGTTCGCTCCGTTTCGCCCATTTGTCCTCCCAAATGGACATGAAAAATAAAAAGAACCATAATAGGGTAATCCTTAACCCCCTACCATGTGTCAATCGATTTTTGGCCCACAGCACGCCTAAACCTAGGGCCCATCCCCAAAATCGTGGGCTATAGCACACCAATTTGGCCCCAAAATGCCCTGTTCGCTTCATTTCATATTTGTCCCCCCAAATGGCCACTAAAAATTAAATGGACCACACTAAGATGATCCCCAACCTCCCTGGAATACCCCGGACAATTTTGAACTCACAGCACGCTCGGACCCCAGGCCCCAAAATGCTTCGTTCGCTCTATTTCGTTTGTTTGTCCCTCCAAATGGCCATGAAAAACTAAACGGACCATACTGGGATGATCCCCAACCTCCCTTCCATGCCACAGTCGATTTTCAGCCTACAGTACGCACGGACCTCGGGCCTACCCCCAAAACTGTGGGCTATAGTATATCGATTTGGCCCCAAAATCGCCCGTTCACTCTATTTTACCTGTTTGTCCTCCCAAATGGCCACAAAAAATTAAACGAATCACACTAGGTTGATACCCAACCTCCCAGGCATACCTCGGTCGATTTTTGACCCACAGCACGCCCGAACCCCAGGCCCACCATCAAAACTGTGGGCTGTAGCACACCGATTCTACCAAAAAATGCCCCGTTCCCTCTGTTATGCTCGTTTATCCCACCAGGCACACCTCAGTTAATTTTTGACCCACAGCACACTCGAACTCCAGTCCCACCACCGAAAATATGGGTTGTAGCACACTAATTTCAAAATACCCCGTTCGCTCCATTTCTCCCATTTGTGGCCCCCAAATGGCCACAAAAATTTAAACATACCACACTAGGATGATCCCTAACATTCCTGTCATACCCCGGTTGATTTGTGTCCCACAGAACTCCTGTACCCCAGTCCCACCTTCAAAATTATGGGCTATAGCTCTCCGATTTGGCCCCAAAATACTGTGTTCTCTCTGTTTCGCCCGTTTGTTCCCCCAAATGGCCATGAAAAATTAAACGGACCACACTGGGGCAATCCCGAACCTCGCTGTCATGCCCCGATAAATGTTTTTCCCACAACAGGCCCGAAACCTGGGCTCAACCCCAAGACCGTGGGCTATAGCACACCGATTTAGCCTCAAAATGCCCCGTTCCCTCTATTTTACCCGTTTGTCCACCCAAATGGCCATAAAAAATTAAACGAACAACACTGAGATTATCCTCAACCTCCTAGGCACACCTCGATCAATTTTTGGCCCATATCACACTCGTACCCCGGGCCCACTCTTGAAAACGTGGGCTATAGCAGACTGATTTAGCCCCAAAATGCCCCATTCACTC
>NW_025829992.1:0-1295 GCF_002878395.1 Capsicum annuum | reverse complement strand
TTATATGCAGAATCAAGAGAAGGAAATGGTTGTGCCATAAGAAGATTTGCTGCGCACACCAATGTAAGCCTCATTCAAGCCCATAAGGAACTGATACACCTTATTCTCTTCATCTTCCTTTAAAAAATTTGGCTTTGCAGCACATGTGCAGGTATTGATGTGAGATATTGATATAAAACCAAGCTTATCCCACAGCCTCTTAAGTTTGTTGAAATAAGAGGCAATGTCTAAAGATCCCTGACAAGTCGACGCTGGTTCTTTCTTAAGTTTGAATACTTTGGTGCCACTAACTAACCCGTACCGCTTGTTCAACTGACTACAAATACTTTCAACTGTGTCAGAGTATTGTACACTTTCTGCTATGTCAGGAGACAAGGAACTAGTCAACCATGATATGACCATATTATTGCATCTATCCTAGACCCTAGCTCGAGATGTGCCTTCAGCAGGTCGGCATATGAACCGTTGATAAAACCCATTTTGTTTCTAGTAGATAAAGACACAATTATGTTCCCCTTCTATCCCCCAAAACCAGTCCCTAAAAAAGGGACGCTTGTTTTGCGAAAATTTTGACTTTTGAAGAGAGTCGCCACTTAATTTTGAAAAGGAATTAAGAAACCTTTATAAAAGTTACTTCAAACGATTCAAAACAGGAAAATCATTTTAAGTTAAAGATTCTAGATAAGCGGTTCCTATTAACGTTTTAGGAAGGTGTTAGGCACCTAAAACGTCCGCTAACTTGCGGTTATCCGGACTGTTTGAAAATCATCTTTTGATTAACTTTGAAAAGATTAATTTGTTGAAATAGTGATTTGATTGTTTTTAAAAAAAAAGACTTGTGTAAAATAGATTTAGGCGACTTAGTAGGGATTTTAACTAAGTCTAAACAAAACTAATAAGCAAATAAACACATAAAAGGGGAAGGGAGGAGAAAGTAAAGGATTTAGGCCATTAGGCCCAAATTAACAAGACCTGTCCTAGTCTAGTTGTGCTTCCGACCCATTTCACCTGTCCTAAACTATTTTTAGAGCCTTTGGCTCGAGTCTTGCTCACCTGTATTAAATACAACTATGTCTTCGAGGCCGAAATGAATGAATGAATGAATGAATAAATGGCTAAATGAATAAATAAAAAGAAGACAATAATAAAAATTGAGACTTTTCAAGTCTCTTAGTGACCTCATCAATGGGTTTTGACCCATTTTCCTTCTTCGTCTATCTTCTAGCACCCGCACGCCATGTAGTGGATCTTGGGTTTAAACTTTGAACTTGACTCGAAGGGGTGAGCCTCATTTA
>NW_025829991.1:0-1000 GCF_002878395.1 Capsicum annuum | reverse complement strand
TCACCTTGCTCGCTTTGATCAGTAAAATCGAGATTCCACTGGTTAACTCTCTGCATGGCAGCATAACCTCTAGTAGCAAATGCCCTGAGGAGGTTCAATATAGCAACAAACTGAGTATAGGCCCTAATCATTCTATGGGGATCAGGAATTCTGGAAGCTTCACACTGATCAAAAGCTAATCAGGAATTCTATGGCCCTAATCAAAAGCATCATCATTCACATTGTCTCCCCTGTAATTTGGAAGCTTCACGCCATCCTTCTCTTCAAATGGATCAGATCTTGGCTTTGAAAATTGATCCGTCATTCTACCCACCTAACCAGTAAAGTACAAGTATAAATAACCAAATCTTGATCTATGACATACAAAATCAATCAACAATCAAAAGTAAAATTGTCTTTGTTACAACTGCAGAAACTGCTAAAACGAACACATTGCTCCTGATTCTAAACAGCACGCGAAAATATATAAAGCTGACATAAAAGGGGCAAGTAGAAGAGACAATAACAGGAATAAGTATTCCATCATTGTGAATACAGAATTGAAATCATGATGAAACCCAGTAGGCGATAATAAGATTAATATTGAATGCCAATGGGGCTTTTCGCAATTCGACGTGTTAGGAGGTATGTTAGAATAGTAGAACCTCCCAAACTATGACAATTTGCACAAAGTTTGTAATGTTGACAATAAGAATAATAAAACACAAGAGAAAGATTGATACAAATACACGTAAAAGGAAAATCAAGAAAACATGAAGTTTCATACCTTTTTAAAATTGAAATCTTTAAGTTTTTCATTTGAAATAACGCATCTGATGGGTTGAACTCTCCTTTTACTTTTTCTTCGAGGGTAAGAAACAATTGAGGCACCATGATTTGATTATTGAATTTTTCAGAAGAAGGGGTGATAATGATGGAGAAGAAAAGGGAAAGACAGAGAGTTTTTTGAAAACGGTAGTGCTTAATGCTTTTACTGGTACGGTGCATTTGATAAATTTAA
>NW_025829990.1:0-3321 GCF_002878395.1 Capsicum annuum | reverse complement strand
TCATGCAATTCCAAGCCAAAATCTATTCAATTTGGGGAAGCACATGTACCCCATCCAACCATTTAAATAATGTACCAATTTAGTACTAATAACATCAATTTAAACCGAACCCCTCAAACAAATTTCAAAACTCATAATTTAATCTTATGAAAATTTATTCAATTTATGTCACAATGTAGAATTAAAGTTTAGAGGAGAACAACATGCCTGAAACACACAAGAATTTGAAGTCAATTTGAAGTTTAGAGCTCGGATAATAAATTCTCTATGAAACCCTTAAGTTTTCTTGGTTTAGGTGTTAGAGAAGAGAATAAGAGTTATCTTTTTAAATGAAGGGGAAAAGGCCAATTTTGTGTTTATAAGTCGTGGAAAGGATGAAAATACCAAAGCCCCTCACTCTAAGTGAAAAAAATAAAACTGAACAAAATTAACACTTTGGCATGGCACGGCCTTCTCACGGAGGTTAACCTTTGTGCACGCCAATATCGCAGAGGCTAACCTTTGTGGAATGGTGATATCACAGAGGTACACTACCTCAAAGTTATAAAATAGCCCCGAACAACTTCCAAAAATCCTAAAACTTTTCTAAATTGCCTTTTTAACATCCCTAAACATAATTCAAGTCCAAAATTGATATTACAAACACGGGAAGATCAAAAATAAAATGATCGAGATTTTAAGGGGTCTTACATTAAATCAAGCACAATGATTGCTTGTTCTTCTTTGAGATTTTTTACTTTTCAACTCTTCAATCAAATTTGTATTTTTGAAGCTTGGACCAACAAGAGACACTAAGTCATCACCATCACTTGACTTGTCTTTTTGGACTTTCTTGATAGTCTTAGTTGTTGACTTAACTTCTTTTTTGTTGTTGTTTGTGTTGTGTCGGGTGGTTTTTTGTGTTACAATAAGTATAGGTTGAGAAGAAAGATAATATTTTAGTCCAGTAACTATGGTAAACTCCTCAAATCAAAACAAAGTGGCATGCCACAATAATTTATTCAGACCTCATTTATCATATCTTGATTCTCATACATAAACCTACATTTGAGAAGATCATACACCATGATCACTTAAAAATTAGCATTATTATCCTCTGAAAAATTAATATATTTCTCAAAACAAATGTCCTTGAAATAAACGTTCAATTTTTGTTCTCAAAGTATTTTTTAAAGGTGTCAAAAAATATTTCATGACTGACTTTACCATACAATCACTAGATAATCTGTGGCACCATCACACAACATTCTCATGAAAAAATTATCAATACGGAAGATTTTGACAAACTCTTTAGTGGAAGAGATATTAGGATCAATATTAGCATTTAGATCATGTTGACTTTTTGATCTAAATTCAAGATATCTTGTGAAGCTTTCCTCTTTTTTGTGTTCATTTTCATCATCTTCTCCTTTCCACTTCTTCTCCTTCATCATTTTTTCATCTTCTCCTACTTCATCATGCTCTTCATCCCCTTCTTTATCTACATCTACTTTCTTTTTATTTTTATCACTTTTCTCTTCACCTTTCTCTTCTCCTTATTTATATCTATTTATATCTTCAGATTTTTCACTTCTTTTTAATTTATTTTCATTTTTTTTTCCTTCTCTCTTTCTATATTTAAAGCTAATTGAGAAGGGACTTTCGCTCTTGATTGGGATATTGCTTGTACACCAAGCTCGTCTAGTAATGAATGTAGCATAATTACTTTACTTTTTTCTTTGGAGTTGATTTACTTCCTTTTGGGGAGCTATTTATCTATAAACAAGAGAAGAATAAAAAAGATTATGATTGAGTTGTGCATCATTAAAAAGGGATAATAGTAAATTTAACAAGTATAACACAGTAAAATAATAGTTCCAACAGATGAGTGATATGTTGCAATAAATGAGTGATCTCTTACAATAGATGACTCATCTGTTGGAAGAAATAAAAATAGTTTTGATTTCTTCCAACATATGACATATGTTGCAATAGATAGGTCATCGGTTAGAAGAAATTAAAATAGTATACCCTACTTTTTTTACTTCTTCCAATAGAAGGGTAATTTGTTGCAACAAATGGGTCATCTGTTGGAAGAAATCAAAATAGTATATCCTACTATTTTGATTTCTTCCAACAGATAACTCATTTTTTGCAACATATGAGAAATTTGTCGCAACAGATTACTCATTTATTGAAAACAACATAATAATAACTCAACAGATGGTATAATTGTTTGCAACAAATGCTAAATATGATCCAACAGATTCTTATTTTGTCGTAACATATTACACATTTGTTGAGATATTAACAACGTTTTTATATACATATATTACCAACAACACCGATATCAAATACACCAACATTTACCACTTGAACAATAATTTTTAAGAACAACACCAATATTTATCAATACAAGAACAATAATAACAATAACATTTACCAATACAACAATACCAATAACACCAATAAAATCAAAAAAATACCAACACCAACATACACCAACAACACCAACAGAAGTTAAGACACACCAACATTTATAATACAACAACACTAGTAGCACTAATAAAACTAACATTCAACACCAACAACACCAAGAACACCAAAAACTCCAGCAAAAATTAAACACATCAATATTTATAATACAATAAAACAAACAACAAGTCACAAATATAACAACTTGACAAAACCAATTATTGTTTAAGAACAAATAATATTCAGTTGCAAATTCTAAATTTTTAAATTCATTTAAGAACACGAAATTTAATCTATGATAAAATCTCAACAATTGTTGGATTCGATCACAATAGATATGTCTCTGAAAAAAATTAAAATTAAAATTTTACTACAATGTTCAAGAATAACAACACCAACAAATGATATTTACTCAAAAAGATACCACATTTATATCAATCATCATATTAAGAGATAAAATACTATAAATTATATTTTTTTTGGATTCTCACTTCTTTTTTAAGTATCAAAAACTCATTCTTACCCATACTAGAAGTGAAGATAGCTCAAGTTCTTCTTTTTCTTCATAACTAAAAATCTACAATATTTTTTTAAAAAAAAGTATTTACATATGAAGAGAGTAACTGGCGGTTGAAAGTCGAAAAAGAATAATGAAGAACTCAAAGTTGGGGTCGCCGAATGTTGAAAGTTATTGGAGGATGGTTGTCCGTCGATTTGTTGTCGGTAGAGGGCAACAGTTGTTGGGCTTGAGAGAGAAAGAGATGAGAGGCGTTTGAGAGGAGAGAGATATGACTTTGAAAATTGATTTTTCCCTCACTTTGAATTTTTATTTTTATTAAATACAGTTGTGGATTGATTTATATTTTT
>NW_025829989.1:0-1416 GCF_002878395.1 Capsicum annuum | reverse complement strand
TAACTCGTGAGCTTGTCCAAGAATTAAGTCAGATGAACGAGCAAACTAACTGAAACCCCTTCGGGTAACTTTACCACATCAGAGCACAATTAGATCAATGGGTTTGAGGATATCACAAAGTTTATCATGTTCATGGTTGTTCTAAGTGATTACACATTAAGGCGATCAGACATGTCACAGAAGACTACCACATGCCAGCGACTCATGTATACAAGTTCATAAAGAAAACCGTGAACTTCAGATGGAACAAAGATGAACCTAAAATCAAACAGAACTAGAAAGCTAATGCAGAGAGAGTAACATGCGAACAGGCTGTCATCTATGAAGATGAGGTATCCAAAGTTGAAAAATAAAAACTATTCCGTTGCAAGGAGATCTTAACATTGCCTTCTTACCTGAAGCTCGAGATATTTCAACTTGGGTGTGGCACAAGAAAGAGCGTCCAACGCATTTTCCACTTCACATTTGAGAATATCGTTACCTCTAACTATTGCGGCTAGATCAGCCTGAAGTTGCTTTATGTCCATCTCCTCGGAATAGAGCTTCTCCCTTAGCACAGTTGCCAGCAAAGTCTCCGATTTAATCTCTTTAACCTTTTTCTGGTAGTTTTCCCGGACATAATCTCTATTTTCTTGAGCTACTCAATATTCCGCTTGTAACTGAGTGAGATGCTGCCTTAGATTTTGATTCTCCTTTGACACTTGCTCTATTCTCTTAGACAAATCTTCAAGGTATTTTCTTGAAAATGACATCTTGATTCTATTATCTACTTCCTTCTCATTAAATGAAGAGACTTCCCTTTTGTAGAGAGACATTCTGCTCTGCAAGCTCCCTCGCCCTTTCACGGAGTCTATGTTGTTTAATTTGGTATTTCTCAAGTTTTAGAGACCAATCGCTGGATCTTCTATCCAACTCCTTTTCCATTACTTATTGTAACTCATTCTTTTCTGTCTCCAATCTTCGTGTCCGTGAATCTAGTTCTGCCTGTAATATGCTGGCTTCTTCCTTAGCAGAAGCCCTTTCGACAACTTGATTCCGTAGCATGCTTGAAACTTCAGAAGCCATTTGTAACTTCTCCTTTGTAAATCTTCTAATAGTCCTAATCAACACTGGAACGCTAAGGTCTCTGCTGTGAAGAAACATTTGTCATTGCTTTGGACAAGCAAATGCAAATTAAAACATCAGTTTAAGTGTGAAAAAGAAAGCTACAGCAAAATGATATGCATACCGACTTGAATCACGACCAAATTTCTTAGGATGAGCTTTCTTACTGTGACCATAGGGAGATTTGCTCAAATCCGTGAAATTCTTTTTTCCTGGCCCACTGTCATAGAAGGATCGAGATGACAATGAAACACTCCTCCAAGATGAAACTTCCTTGGACTTTAATGGTGGTGAAGGGGTCTTGTTTGCATC
>NW_025829988.1:0-1247 GCF_002878395.1 Capsicum annuum | reverse complement strand
CATAAAAGGAGGGAAAAACAACATCTATGTTTTCCTCTTTTTTTTTTATTAAGTTTTAATTTTAATTTGATAGAAGCACATTTTAAAAATTGAAATAATTTATTTGATAACTTTTGGTGTCTCTTTTATATTTGTATCCTATTATGTCATTGTTTATAATCTACAGTTAGTTATCATGTTTGTTTGCAAAGTGAACTCTTATTTATGCCTCTGTCATCACTCAACCCATATTTATCTTCGTTGCCATCCACTCCAATAGGACAATGAGAAAAATAGTTGTTGTATTGGGTTGAAAACCATGATGTCTCAGATGCAAATCAAAATAGAGAAAAAAAATTGGTGTTTTTTTTTTCCAATTAGTTAAATTGAGATTTGGTTAATTTTGTGTAAACGATTTAACTTATCTATTATTGATTCTTATATGTGTTGAACCCCCAATGACCCAGTATGATATCATTTGATTCGTTCTGGCTTAATGATTATTCATCAATTCGTTATCGAGTTATTGGACAGTCAGTTTATTTGATATAAAAATTGAAACCAAAAAATTAAAGTAGCTTTTATATACTCCACTAGTGACTTCTCGTCTAATGGTCCGAACCCATCGAATGTTATTGTCACTCCGAGCAGAGATTACAATTGGTAATCGATGGAGATGGTAGAATTGGGGTTGAGAGGCGAATGAAATGGATGTTTTGGGCTAAAGGTATATTTAGAGTGAAGTCGATATGTATGTTTTGATAATGATCATAAATGCATATTGTGATTAGTTGGTTGCAATAGTGTTTGGGATGTTTGTACTCGATATAGTTCAATACGCTTAGCAGTGAGTTATGACTAATGGCTCGGTCAATATTTATTGCGGACACGAGATGTCGGTCACACAAACCTTTGAGTATAATATGCGACATAAATATCTATACATGGGCAGAGAGTCATTACCGTGAGTAATTTATTAAGGGAAAAACGTTATTCAAAGTAACGAATTTCTCTTAAACACCATCAACCGTCAACTTTTCTCCCAATATTTTTTTTGTAATATAATAATATATACCGAATACGTTACTATGAAATATATTTATTTTAATAATGAAAATTTTCAAAAAATTGAATTATTCTTGAAAATTGGTATTATAGAATAATTAATTGTGTAGGGTGAAACTATCAAAATATTATGCAATTATAATAGATCATATAAAATATTTATTTTATGACTGTTTGAAACTGCCACAATACAAATTATAAAA